>NC_083276.1:77085018-77385018 GCF_963506605.1 Zootoca vivipara
ACCGTGGTCTCTGCTTTCTGTAAACACTTCCTGCCAGCCAAGCAAAGGGGGATATGGGAGGGGCGTTGCATCTTCCAGAAAAAAAACAAAACCCGAAGCCTGCTCTGACTCTTCCTTTGCCTGCTTGTTTCCTCCTTCCAGAGTCTTTCGCTCTATGACTTGCTTATTTATTTATTTTGCCAGGACACTGAGTACCTCTGTGTTTGTTCTCGCTTACTCTTCTGGCATCCATCTGCAATTTAGGGAGTGGTCGGAGATGATATGAAGTAAGTTTGTTCACAGCCACAGATCTAGGTGGCTGCTGTTCTTTTGGCAAGTGCATAGAATAGCAGTGCCCCTGATTCCCTTGTTTTCCTAGTTTTGAAAGGCTTTAGGGGAGGAGGGTCAGGGAGGCAGCAGCAGTAGGTTTTTTTTTGCATAGAACGATGAGTGCTTTATATTCTTGCCCCTTTGGGACCTCTATTCCTTCCCTTTGAACCTGTGTTGCTTTCTAGCCTGTAGTAGCCTGCTGGTATGACTGTGCACTGATTGAGGAGGGGTTAACATGGCTTCCTTCCTTGCTAGTTTATGCCACTCCCAGTGCTGCAAGCTGTCACTTGAGAATAGTTGCTGGGGGACTCTGGCTCTCCGAGTTAATGGTGGGCAAAATCCCAGGTGCCTGATGGCCCAGGATGTTAGAAATTCCGTGCTGTGTGCCTAGAAATGTGACCCCCCTCCCATTCCCCAATCACAAAAGAAGGGGGAGAAAGCCCTGTGCTAAACACTGGCAGCCAGATTTTGAAATTGGCCACTGCCAAATCATTTTAAGAATGTTTCTGTCCTTGCTTTGGCTAAACAGTAATGTCAGCCTGTACTGAGCTATGGTCAGAATGAGTTTATTCCCTCTAGAAGCAGGGTGGGAGAGGTTCACATCCTGTTGTTAAAGACCAAAGTAATTCCAGGACAGTGAGATCTGGCCACTGACTAAGTGTGTAGTAGCTCCCTGTGGGAGCTACTCAGAACCCACCTGTGAACTCCACCCATGGAAGCGGAAGGCATTGCTCCCTTGTGTCTTGTTGTTCTGTCTGAACACTTGACTTAATATCATTCCCATCAGTCAGGTGACCCTGTTGTTGGGGGCCTACTAATATTGGGGATCAACAATTATTTATCATACTAAATTAGAACAGTTCTACACTAATGGCTCAAAAGCATGTGTGTCTTATTGCAGCTTCTTGTTGAAGGTGGACTGATGTTTCACCCCTGTGCACTCTTCTTGGACCAAGTGGGACTTTTGAGAAAAATCTAGTCCTAGTACAGTACTAGTGTTAATTTGGGTGGGTGGGGGAGTCCTCTGTTGAAAATAACTGATTCATGGGAAAATGGTTGAAAATAAACAGTTCAAATCATGGCTTTCTGCTTGGTGACTGAAATAATTTAAATCACTGGCAAATCAGTAATTCCTCCTGATGTTGTCAAGTGGTGCTGGTGACAAATTGCTCAGCATCACGAAGTTAGAACTTTGCCTAGGCATAGTGGCTTATTTTAAAAGAGAGAAGCTGTCTCTCAAATCTGTCTGAAAACCACGTCCTCTGCCCTCAAAAATTTACCGTGGCCTATCTCTTATTTCTAGATGGCGAATAATAGCTATAGTTTCTCAGATGTGAACCAACACCTTTCTATTCATGCAGAGGAAATGCTTGACTTTATCTGGATGTTGTTGTATGATGGTCCTGGTATGATCAAGCTGGTTTTCTCTCTGAGCCCTGGCTCAAATTAAGTCTTGCCCAGGCAGTGAAAGTTCTACCTTTGATAAGCAGGACTGAAAAATACAAATGGAACAAGACTTTTTAATGCGGGGGTGGAGTGGTAGGTGGGGTTGGAGCTGAGTTGAGTTGGGGAAAGCATTTTATTCTAATAACTTTGTGCATTGACACTACTTTGAGGACTGCTTCCCAGGTATATATTTTTTAAATGTGGAAAATATGGGGGTGTACACTTGTGGTGTAATAGGGAAGGAAATGAATATGTCACTCTTTCTTTGCTGGCATCTAAAATATTTTTACTCAAAGCTTGGAAAATGCAAGTTTCTTCACCAAAGTGGACATGATACCTCATGCATGCACAAGCATAAACAGTGGTTAAGTGGGAGTGTGTGAATATATAGAGAGTTCATGACAAGATACAAAATCTTTAATAAAGAGGAACATTTATGGAAGGCTCAATCCATGTAACTTTCAAACAACTCTTCACTTAATGATAATTTTGTGTTGAAATATAATGCAATATTTTATTATTATACAGGTTTGTCATATAGGATTATTATTAAAGAACAAAGGGATTGGGGTTATTTACTCAGTATCGTTTCTTGGAATCACAGTCCAGGAGTCTCCTGAAATTTAATGAGGTCTTGTTATTTGCCTAGATACGTAGGGTTTCACTTCTTTTAGCCTGCACTACTGAATGCATTTACTAGGTAACAAGTCCCTAGGAACTCAGCTGGACTTCCTTCTGAGTAGATATGCTTAAGGATTGGACCATCTTTCTTTCAGTTGCTCATATTCTTTTCATCAGAGTTGTGGAGCTGCAATTATGAATCTGGGCAGCAATGGAAAGCGATAGAAATATTCTCCTTGACTCTTGGTTTATCTAATAAACTTGTTGGTAGCATTTCTGCTAAAAACAATTTCCCAAAGTGACATACCGTGTTTCTCCGAAAAGAAGACACCGTCTTATATTTATTTTTCCTCAAAAAAGAAAAAAAACCACTATGGCTTATTTTCAGGGGATGTCTTATTTTTTTCCTGCCGCGGCCAGCATTGCTGCTGTGCCTATCATTATGTCTTATTTCCGGGGTATGGCTTATATTCCTTGAATGCTTAAAAATCCTGCTACGGCTTATTTTATGGCTACGTCTTATTTTTGGAGAAACAGGGTAAAAATTCTTACATTTAGGTTCTTGTTTCCTGTATCTAAGACTGCACCTATTGTTAAATATGTTATTAAGAATGTAACTGACCTGTAGAAAAGATTCTATGAACTGAAAATAGAGGCACTATACTGTATGTATGTTTGTTATCCATGAAAATCTTTCAATAAAGACAATGTAAAAACAATGTTATTAAAGATATGTTAGTAAAATATGTTTGCATATAAGTAATGAATAAGCATCTGTTTTATATTCATACTTTATTGCAAGTTTTCAGTGAGGAAGTAAAGTGAAAGGAAAAAAAGGGAAACAAAAAATACTTAAAATTGTGATTACAATATGACCCATCATCAAATCCCTTATAGTTGGTATATAGCAGGGGTGGCCAACTCCCAAGAGACTGTGATCTACTTACAGAGTTAAAAATTTGCAGTGATCTACCCCCTTTTGGGGGGTTCAGGTCAAAGCTTTTTGGGGGAGGAGGAAGGCCAGTTTTTAAGGCATTCAGGTCAAAGTTGTTGTTGAGCTTTTTTTAGAGAGAAGGAAAGCACCATTTGGGGGGTGCAGGGCAAAAAATGAACTTTTTTTAGGGGAGCCAAAGTTGTTGAGCTTCTTTGGGGGGAGCCAGTGATCTACCATTGATCTACCACAGGTGTCCAGTGATCTACCGGTAGATCACGATCTACCTGTTGGACGTGCCTGGTATATAGTTTCGAGTATTATTATCATCAGTCAATTTTAAATACAGTGGTGCCTCGACTTACAAATTTAATCCGTTCCGAAGGCACCTTCCTAAGTCGAAAAACGCCATTGGAAAACACGATTTCCCATAGGAATAATAAGTCGAAAAATCCCTATCTAAATCCTCCGCGGTTTTTTCCGGATGTCAAGACATTCGTAAGCGTTCGGCCATTACCCCCATTCATAAGTCGAAAAATTCAGTTGTTGAGTCGTTTGTAAGTCGAGGTACCACTGTATTTTCCTAAAGTAGTGTTTATGCATCCTAGTACTTTACTCCAAGTCTCAGACATTTCATAAACATGTGCTTCAAAAAAGCATTTTCCTTATTACATCTCCAGCAGCATGTTGTCGTAGATCAGGCTTCCTCAAACTCAGCCCTCCAGAAGTTTTTGGCCTACAACTCCCATCATCCCTAGCTAGCAGGACCAGTGGTCAGGGATGATGGGAATTGTAGTCTCAAAACATCTGGAGGGCGGAGTTTGAGGAAGCCTGTCGTAGGTAGTCCCTTGCTATACAAATGTAGCGGACTTCAATCAATTCTAAATATAATTTTTTTTGCTGTATAAAATGTAATTTATAATCTAGTAACACATTTGTTACAGAAGCTAAAACATTGTCCCACTGCTTAGGTAAAATAGGGTTTGTTACATTTTGAGCAATGTTAATATAAATAGTTTTATGGATAGTCTCTTTGTTAAAAATATGGCTGCATGCAACTGTATACAGTACTGGGAGAGAACAAAGAACTTTAATTTCCAAAAAAAGAAAAGATGGAGGTATTTATAGTAAGCGTTGTTGACATGTAGTCATGTTTGCAACCCTACCTTGCTGCTTTCTTGTGCATTTTAAAACCTAGGGGTGTGCATATATATTTTTTTAGAACAGTGGCCTGAAGTGAACTTTCTAGTTGGCAATTAAACATCAGACATGGCTCTGAGCACTAGTTGTTAGGGGGCAAGCAACAGAGGAGGGCTGTTGGCTGTTTGCTAGCCATGTTTAGTCAGTTGTTGTTGCTGCAGTAATATTATCAGTAGCATTAGACAGCTTTGTTGTTGTTTAGTCGTGTAATTGTGTCCGACTCTTCGTGACCCCAGCTTTACATGCTGGTAAATTTTGAAAGCAGTGTCCTAGACTGGCACCATAAAGGTGTGGAAAAGATCACAATCTCTGACCAGTGATCTAGACATTTGATTTGGAAATTCATCCTCCCCCCCCCTTCATTCTTTGTTTCTGTTTGGTTCCTTTACTTTTTCCTCTTTTTCCGTCTAAATTTGAATTGCCCATAAATGGAATTTCAAAGTATTTTCTGTCTCTGGTTCCATAGCTTTGAGGGCCTTGTCAAAAGGTGGTGTGTGTGTATGTGTGGAATAAATAAACTCCTAGAAGAGCTTTATTAGAACACTACTTTCATTATTTGGGTGCAAGAACATCATTTGAATGTTTTAATTTTATATTACAGGTAGGTAGCCATGTTGATCTGATTCGAAACAAAATAAAAAAATTCCTTCAGTAGCACCTTAAAGACCAACTAAGTTTTTATTTTGGTATGAGCTTTCGTGTGCATGCACACTTCATCAGATACAGTATCTGATGAAGTGTGCATGCACACGAAAGCTCATACCAAAATAAAAACTTAGTTGGTCTTTAAGGTGCTACTGAAGGAATTTTTTAATTTAATTTTATATTGTTCACCTTTATGCATCTGTAAACCAGCAATAGGCAGCCCTATCACATAAGTTAAGGACAGTTTGAAAGTGCCTCCAATTTTCAAACTGCTTCATAGAAATCCAAACAAAGCCCACCTTCTGCCTTCCTTTACTTAGTTTCTCCTCAGACATAATATTCTCTCCATGGTTCTTAACTTCTTGTCCATTACTTTGCTTACTTAACCCTAATGCCACTGAATTGCATACTTATTTAGTAATAAATGGAGTACCACTATTACACCCTCCATACACAGGGTAAATTCCAGAGGTGTCCATCAAATTGTAATCCTCATGTGATTTATGCAGTAAGGAAATGTGGGAGATTACAGTAAAAAATAACTATGCATGACAGCTAGTTAGTGCATGGTTAAGATCATAGTGCAAGTCCTCTCAGGCTTGCCTAGATCAACCCCCTGTCCTTGGGAGGAAGGGATTGGCAAAGCCTTTGTCATGCCCCCTCACTCTGGAAGGAAGTAGGGCTGGGCAATATATCAATATATCTTCCAAAACCGGTTTGAAGTTCACATCGTGATGATTGTTTTATAACATTTGAGCTGGCAATACATTGCAAATCACAATGTGTGTAAGGGCTAGACAATATCTGGTTTTCAACATTGCGATAACTCACTAGCTAAACACTGGAATGTTATCACCACCTAAACATTGTAATGTCTGAAATAAGGACGGAAGGTGAACAGGACAATGTCCTGGCAACGGCTACTACTTAGAGGTCTATAACAGATAAATGGCAATGTTTCAATCTTCACACACTCAGTTTCATCAGCAGGTAAGCCAAAATGTATCCCAACAGGATTTTGGGTTTTGGGCTTGCCTCCCAAACGGTGGTATTCAGGACAATCCAAAGTACGGTGATGAGTCTCTCCAAAGGGAGAGACTCTCCTGGGAGCAAATAGAAGGACTGATGGATGATAAATCTCTGCCTTTGGAGAACTTTGATTCCTGGCCTCCTGCATAGCCTCCTGTTGTTACAAGAGATGGAAAGGGAATCCTCACTGCAAGAACAATGGTTGTAGGGTGTGTTTCTGGGGATGGAAGAAAACAGCCAGGTGGAAATGACTGACTTGATTAGCATAATGCATAGGAAATAAGTCATTTGCAGCCTGATGAGCAGTGGCCTGCCCCACCCCTTCTCTCATCTTTTGTTCCCTCAGATGAGGCCCTGACTATTTGTGGTTTTTAAACATGATTTTATCACCCTGAACAACGCTGTAAGGAAGAGCACTGCTATATTTGTTTTTGTTATTGCTTATGGTTATGTATACTGCATATACTTGTGTAAATACTTAAAAAAAGATTTCTAGTTTCTAATACATTTAGCATTTGCATTAAAATGCAAGTTGATGCAGCCATAGAATGGTATCTTTGGAATCTCTGCTATTGTGTATTCAGAGAGATGACATCATATGCTAGTTTTTACACAATAGAACTTTATATTTGAAAACTGAAGCAGTGTTGGGAAGCTACATGTATCTCGAATGTCTATTCCTTGTCATAGCCACATGTTCTTCCCTCCTCCCACCCCCAATCTTAGGTGCATGTATGATGTTGCCTTTTTGCAAATACAGGCTACTTCTATGCATGTCTATTTGGAAGTAAGCCACACAGTGTTTTTAGTGGGACTTACTTCCTGATAAGTGTGCATAGGATTTCGGGCAGTGCAGTTATAGCTTTGTAGGTGATAAAATATTCCATAGTTTCACATGTTCCCAACAAGAATTCTAGTGAATGAGATGGATGTTTGAGTGGTAAACAATGAAAGCTTTGGATGGCAGGGACACTGTTAACATGAAATGTATATTGTATATCCAATACTTATGTGCATGTAGGTTTTAAAACTGTGGTTAGATAAAAATTGGAGAAAAGTCAAGCATATTTAAATTTCACTTGGTTTAATACACTGATCCTTGTAAAATGGCATTTTGATAAACTTTCAGAGAATATTGAAAGTTGCAAACCTATTTTGTCTCCTTTATATGATCCAATAATATATAGAATACTATCCTGTTTTGTTACAGTATAGTCAACAGTGGTGGATAATTGTGTTTTTTTCAGTAAGAATATGTCATATTAAATTACAGGTTTGGGAGTCTATTCTCTCATATTCTGGTAACATCCATCTTCCTCACATTGTAATTTTTATTGCTCTTGTGTGCTTTCTCTCTTCTTTCCTTTAGTGTTTCTTGGAAACCTCTTTCCTTTATTTACTTCCTTTGCTTTTAAAAATCCTATATATTTAATAATTATATGGCATTTTCTCCAGGTACAACAGAGTCAGAGAAAGTTTACCTTGGTATGGGTATAAAATGGTGATGGACTGGGGTGGATTCATTTCATGCATGCTGTTCAGTTTGTTAGAGTTTTCCAAGTTAGTTGTGTGGAATACACCAGAACTTTGTTAACACGATTGTTTCCCAATTATTACTATTATTGGAGAATGCATTGGATGTTGATAAGAATCTTGTTAAATTTGCACTCCTGGTTTAAATAATGAATGGGGAAGCTATGACTCAATAGATGTTTCCTTCAGCCTGAGCTAGCAGGACCAGCGGCCGGGAACAATGGTAGTTGGAGTCCCACAATACATTGGGGGTGGAGTGATAGGAGAGATTCCTCATACCATGTCTGAAACAAGTCAACTTCATAACCCATTGTGTAAAGCTGGACTTGTTTTGAAACTGATGAAGTACCTAAGGGCTGGTCAGGATTAGTAAAGATGGAAGCTAGATGCTAGTGAAGTCCTTCTAGCCATATACAAAGAGAGGAGGAGGGGTGTATAATAAACCTGAGACTTTGCTTAGCCTCTTTCGAGTTCATGCACATGTGTGTGAACCAGTCCAGTGAGTGTCTACTTGGTGGCAACCATGGGTTCGCCAAGACATTACTTGAGAAGCAGTCTTCAATGTATAAAATCATATTAAAGAGGAAGGCATAACAACTGGGACCAGGGGACAAAAATCTAAGTATCACTGTAGTGAAGTATCAGCCCTTAAATTTTTGTTTTGCTTTTGCTAAACTCCAGGCATTTCTGTTATCTTCAATCTGTGAGCATCATTGGAACACATAAAAATTATTTTGTCTTGCGACATTTTCTCTCGGGCTGCATAAGTAAATATAGTTAACTAGGAACCAGGTCCTATTTACGGTAACTTGTTAGAACTTGATTCTATGTAAACATGTAGAGTGATATTTTACAACTCTAAAAAAGCACATTTTAACCCCTCTTGGTCTGTTTTCTGTTGCATCTGAACATTGTTATTGCGGAATAGAATTCAGAAGAGCAAGTAAATGTACATTCTACCCAATATAGGTTTCACACTTGCCGATTTGAGCATAAAAACTCTTATACGCCTTGTGTGAAAATGACCAAAGTGTCTATCGCTTTGTCTAGTCTCATATATTGTAAACTGAACAATTTATGCTCATGGAAATGATGTCTTTCTCTGGGTTGAGTTTGCTCCCATAAAGGCACGGTGGATGATAGATGGTTTTCTTAAGTCCTTTCTGCTGCTTAGTTGCAAAGCTTTTGAACTTTGCTTGTTGGGGATGGCAGTGGTAATTTATGCTGTTTGTTGGTGGGCTCTCAGTGTTTTAATAACATAGGCAAAAAAGTATTGACCCTCTTTTTCTTCTTGGCAAAGATCAGTAGTGATGAAAAAACAATAAACCCTTTCAAAATGAAGAACCTTTTGTTTCTGCTTTCTGTAAGGATGCCAAGGTGTTGTAGGGGGGGAATGTTACTAAATTAGAGGCAAGTAGCACATATCTTAACCCTAGTTACGTAGACTTTAAACAATATCTCCTCTTCTCCTTTCACCTGGGAGAAATGGTATGATTGATTCTACCATACTGTCAGTCTTGGCTTCAATCTACTTCAAGCATAAAATAAATGTTTCATCTGTGTGAGCGTTATGGCCATGTTGCGGTGTCGCTGTAAACAATACATTGGTGTAGTCACATTTTGCCTGTTTGGATATTTGCTGCTAGCAGTGTACTATATCAACCTGTGCTGTATTCATTATTAGCCTTAAAGGTTGGCGATGGGAAGGGTTTTTTGGGAACATTTTGCATTGAATCCAGATTGTTGGTACTGCTAGGATGTGTCATGTTCCGGTTCTCATTGTCTCCGAATTGCTTTGTTGTGCATTTACCCACACTACTACTCCAAGTTAGAACTTCGGTCACCTAACCAGGGCCTGGCACAGGAACTATCAGAATATTGTGATGTAATCCATTGCATGAACTCAGCCATTGCTTAAAAGCAGCTGGTCTGCCATCAAACCTGAGCAGAAACAGCTGTCTGGCCTCTGCAAGTTGACCCAAATACATAACATCTCTGAGGGACTTCGATTACTTTGTGGACTTGGTGCTGTTGGAGGATTGCACAATGGATATTGGAGTTGGGGAATGTGAAGAAATTCTCTCTCTGTGTATAAATGTCTAGAAATGTGTGTGTTTGCAGTGTTCTGCGACAGTTCGAGGCTTTGTACTGTTACGATGTTGCAAGCCTGTGTAGCAATAGATCTTGGTAACAAGTTCTGACAGAGAAGAGTGAGAATACCGCTTTGAGATTTTCTTAGGCGGAGCTTGGAACAGGTAAATTCACTTGGATTGGCCTGGATGAGAGCAAGACTCCAGTTGGCTGGAGGTTGCAGTCATTTGTCAAGGAAAGGCAGTCAGGTTTAGTTAGTTGGGATTTTGACAGTTAAGATGGATGGAGAAAGGGAGTTGATGAGCACAGTGTGAGGGATAAGACCACAGAATAGCTGAGGGGGGAAACTCTGGCATGTATACCCGAGCACAATTCAAAGTGTTGGTGCTGACCTTTAAAGCCCTAAATGGCCTCAGTTCAGTATACCTGAAGGAGTGTCTCCACCTCCATCATTCTGCCCGGACACTGAGGTCCAGTACCGAGGGCCTTCTGGCGGTTCCCTCATTGCAAGAAGCCAAGTTGCAGGGAACTAGGCAGAGGGCCTTCTCGGTAGTGGCACCCGCCCTGTGGAACGCCCTCCCATCTGATGTCAAAGAGAACAATGACTACCAGACTTTTAGAAGACATCTGAAGTTAGCCCTGAGTGTTTAGGGAGGCTTTTAATGTTTAATAGATTATTGTGTTTTATTTTTCTGTTCGAAGCCACCCAGAGTGGCTGAGGAAACCCAGCCAGATGGGTGGGGTATAAATAATAAATTATTATTATTAGTTGTCCAGAGAAGATCAAGGAAGAGAGCCAGTGGCTGAGAGGCTGCCCTGGGCAAAGACCTTAAGAGTGGAAGTTTTTTTTTAAAAAAAAAACAACAAACCTGGTGGTTTGGAAGCTCTCAAGCATCAGCAAAGGAGGCCTTATTTACTCCAGAGCACAAACTTTGGGAGAGGCTCTATGTGTGATTCTTTTTAATCAATGTGACTCTTCTTTCAAGTGAACTATCACTTTAGACAGAGTGACGATGCAAGAGAAAGATATGGAAGAGTGCGTTTGCTAATGATTTGTCAGTTCTTTGCTCTTTGGACAAAATGATTTTTTACAATCGCTTCAAAGATTTATCATTTAAGCAAATGATTAATAGGCTTGAATACAACTAGTTAGGGTACTTCAGTGTTGTTCCTGTGGGAATACAGACATTCTGCATTGCAGGTATGCCAATCAGCTATTCCCATATTCATGAGGTCCAGTGCCGAGGGCCTTCTGGCAGTTCCCTCTCCGCAAGAAGTGAGGTTGCAGGGAACCAGGCAGAAGGCCTTCTCGGTAGTGGCACCTGCCCTCTGGAATGCCCTCCCATCAGATGTCAAAGAAATAAACAACTACCTGACTTTTAGAAAGCATATGAAGGCAGCCTGTTTAGGGAAATTTTTAATGTTTGATGTATTTATCGTGTTTTTAATATTCTATTGGGAGCTGCCCAGAGTGGCTGGGGAAACCCAGCTAGATGGGCAGGTTATAAATGATAAATTATTATTATTATTATTATTATTATTAGACATTCACATAAATGAATGGCAATTGCAGTTGCTATGTATGGATGAGCAGTCTTTTTTGTTAGTCATGTGCCCTCAAATTTGCCTTTGGTATCTTGGAACTGATCTCACTGTGCATGAAACTACTGCTAGGCATCTTTGCTGGAATCTTAAGTTCATGTCAGTAGTACTGCAACCATGCATACACTACAGAACAAGCCCAGATTCACCTATTAGGAGTTTTGAGTGTAAGCAAACATAGGACTGGATTGTAAAAATACAGAGTTCAGTCCTTCCACATAGAAGTACGTTGAAAATCCTGCAGAAAATTCACATTTTGGGGGCTGGGCAAGTAATTGGAATATGTTACTAGCAGGTAGCTGTTGAATCTGGATAATCCTGCCATTCCTCTTCTTCAACCCCCACGGTTGGCTAATAGTCTGTAGGATGAGAACAGCAATCCCTGAAGCTTTTGTGAAGCATGACTAATCACAGACTTCAGCACATACAGAGCACACCCAGGCCAACAGCCAACATCTTTCCACAGCATAATCCTGCCCCCATAGCTTTGCATGTCTTTTAGTACATTTGAGCACTCATAAAATTTCTACTTGCTGTGCTATGTTTGTGAGAAACTGGCAAGCTGCTTTCTAGAAAGGGCTGTTATTCATTTGTATGAAGGTTTGTTAATTGAATGCAAAGACCTGAAGGTGAGAAGAGTTTTGATGCCCACTTTTTGCTCAATGTCTAGTTAAAAGACTTAAAGGGTGGATATACACTTAAAACCCCCAGTACTTAATCATAATTGTACTCTCTTATAGTGTGTGAATTTTGGATTGTCTGGAATATCACCATTTGGACGTCAAGCCCCAAACCAAAAGTCCTGTTGGGATGCATTTTGGCTTGCCTGCTGCTGAAAGTACCCATTAAGCTTGCTGATCAGAAGGTCGGTGGTTCGAATCCCTGTGACGGGGTGAGCTCCCGTTGCTTGGTCCCAGCTCCTGCCAACCTAGCAGTTCGAAAGCACATCAAAATGCAAGTAGATAAATAGGAACCGCTATAGCGGGAAGGTAAACGGCGTTTCCATGTGCTGCTCTGGTTCGCCAGAAGCGGCTTTGTCATGTTGGCCACATGACCTGGAAGCTATACGCTGGCTCCCTTGGCCAATAATGCGAGATGAGCGCGCAACCCCAGAGTCGGTCACGACTGGACCTAATGGTCAGGGGTCCCTTTACCTTTACCTTTAGACCCTTAGCTGGTGATATATTGTGATATTGAAAACCAGTTATCGCCCAGCCCTAGTTTTAACTTCTGCCTTGGTGAAGAGCTTCTTGGGGGTGGGTAACATTTAAAAATTATTCAGTAAATAGAGTTGTTGAAGAAGATCTCATTTCTTAATCAAGACTTTGGTCCTGCGCTACCATAATTATCAGAAAGGTATTTGTCATAAGTGTTGTAGGAGAGTCTCTTGCTTAAATGCTGTCATTGAGCACAGATGGTGATAATTCGTTGGGAGAGGAAATAAATGATACTGAAATTTTGGATCATGAGGCGAGTCGTTGCTTAGCAAATGTGTTGTTCCCAATAAAACACTTTGTGAAGTACAACTGTACTGAAGGACGGCTAATATCATACTCTGCTTTGCCATATGACTTTGATACCAAGTTTGGGTACTTAAGATCTGAATAGTCCAAACACTTTCAACTCAGTGCCTGAAATTGTAGAAGCCTGACATTCGAAATATCCCAGATGCACAATTCTCCTGCCATTCAATAAAGATGGAACTTAGAAGGTTATCTATAATCGAACATATAATACCTTTCAGGGGTCATAGAGCTCTGCTAGGAAGGAGAAACAGGAAAAGAAACCTGGGGAATCACATTGAACCAACACTTCTTTTTGGTTATGCTGAAAAGAGCACCAGCATCTTATTGTTTTATAGATTACTGTGTTCTATTTTTCTGTTGGAAGCCGCCCAGAGTGGCTGGGGAGACCCAGCCAGATGGGCGGGGTACAAATAATAAATTATTATTATTATTATTATTATTATTAAGGGGTGGTATTAAATTCTGACACTAAAATCTCTGATCCCAAATTTCCACACCTAACAGACAGTGTGTCGTTATAATGCTCTCACTTCTTTCCAGCAGAGATTGGCAGTGTTATGTCTGCTCTTGGCCACATTGCTAATACTCTAACCATCACGATTGTCTGGAAACACCTTGTTTTTCTAATCAGATTGTCATATTTTGCAAAAATGTCGAAGGCTGTAAACTTCAGGATTTAGAATGTAGGACAGCATCTCACCCAATATGGGGGATAACTTTAGAGAAAACAGAAACATAGGTTTTTAAACTGGGGTTGGGGAAGTGCTGTGCTCTAGAGTTCCAAATAGTATAGTGATGGTATGATGACTATATAGAGTCTGGTTGTGCAGAGGTTTTTTTGATCAGTAGAGAAGCAAGCAAGGAAGTGAAGTGAAGCGTCTTTACTCATGATGGCGTGCACATTAAATGTGCCCTGAGGCACACTTTGTCCTTTTGCCCGCCTGGAATGCTGTTGCATGTTAGCACATGCATATACACACACCTTTTTCATAAGGAGAGATCGTTTTTAAATCTCTTTTGTGGAAAGTAAATGATATGGGTTTTAATTATGTCATGATGCTACACTTTATTATCACGTGAAATGTTTAAGGATTATCAGTGCATGTCCTAAGGTTTATCTGCCAGTGTTTTGCAGCCCCTGCACTTCCTACAACTCCTCCTCTCCAAGGAGCATGGTTCTCTCTCTCCATCCCCATTCATTTTATCCTAATGCAACCCTATGAGGGTAGACATATGAGACGTGTCTCTTACCTGCATCCTTCATGCCTGAAGGATGAAGCAGAGAAAAGGAGGACTCAGAATGGACTTGCATCAGGAGCATGATAGAACTGGGATGCACTGGTGGCTCAGTTTGTGTGGGAAGTTCATGTTAACGCTCAAGAAGTGTTGATTCTTGTATACACATAAGTTTTGGAACTGTTTGCATTCTGCACAACTTCCTGTCCCTCCTCTCTGTCCTGAGTGTCCATATCCATACCTCTAGTACAAGAAGTGTCTTCTTGGTGTCCAGTTATGTTTTTCAGCAAAAGAAAGCATGCAAAGTATGCTTTCTTTTCTAAGAAGTGCTTAATATTGTTTTGCAAGAAACATTAAATTTAGATGGTTGCTCTAGGGAAAAAAGCATTTTGAAATTTAAAGATATTTTTCATAGGAGGGGTGAGATTCTTCCATCCCCCCAATAAAATATTTAAGCTCCCCCCCCCCAGTTGATGGGAATTGCTATTCAAATGGTATGCATACACTGCATGTGATCAATTATGCAGGGTTGGACTTACCTGCCCCCCCCCCAATATTTTATTCAGTTTGGTACCCCTGTTATTTTTCTAACTTTAGAAAAATCAGAGTTGCAAGCTGTCTCTTGTTCATTGGCTGATCTCAGTATTGAAGTTATCTCGTAATGCCCAGTTTGGGGGAGGGAGATAGAGCTAAAGAGAATGGCTCACAGATGAGTGAGCTCTTAAGGTCACTTTCCACTCAAATAAAGTGTGCTGGCTCATAGACTTGCTGTAGCTCTTTCTGAGATCCTGGATGCTCTGCTGTGTACGGGAAGGACAACTTAGGATGTAAACAAATGCAGTCAAGGAGTCTAGAGGCTGAATCTGAGATGGGGCCACAGTGGCTCCAGCCCTGCTGCACAGATGAAAACTTGCCTATGAATTTGAAGATCTAAGTACAGCCCTTAAGTTCAGCATATCAGATTCTGCTTAATTTATTGCCTTGTTGCCAGATTAGTTAACCCATGCCTCTGCTAATGCGGCATATAGGCAGACATTAGCTGGGTTGCAGTTTGGGAACATCTTTAGCGTATCCAGGTATTTCTCTTTCTGTGTGCTTACCCTGGAAGTTTGCGCTCCAGCTGGCAAGAAAAGAAAAAGTAACTATGGCTGAGAGATGAACCTCTTATACCATGGGTCCGCAAACTAAGGCCCGTGGCCCGGATCAGGCCCAATTGCCTTCTAAATCCAGCCCGCGGATGGTCCGGGAATCGCAGCGTGGATCACCAGCGCATGCGTTCATTCCCCTCCTCATACACAGCGGCGGCAGCGCCTCCCTCCCTCCCTCCTGGCTTCTCCCCACCCTGCCTAGAGGAGGAAGTGGGCTGGGCTTTGTTGGTGCTAGCCTCTCTCCGGAGCCCTTTCACGCGCCGCTCATCATCCCTCGTACATTTCCCCCCTTCAAAATATAGTCCAGCCCCCCACAGGGTCTGAGGGACAGTGGACCAGCCCCCTGCTGAAAAATTTGAGAACCCCTGCCTTATACCAAGCTTTGCTGTTCTCCAAAAATCTTTCACTAACCCAGGGCACTCATATTTGTGTGAGACTGAACATACACAGTCAATTTTCATAGGAAAACAAGGTGATAAATACATTTAATTCATTGGTGGTTCCTTCCCCAATGAATGCATATTATGTAGTAAAAGAAGTAGAACGCTTCCATTGATAGCATTGCATTTTCCTTATATATGTATAAAGAAACATAATTTCTCCAGATGTTTGTTGCCTCTGCATTTATCAGAATAGGCAAATGAGGAAGTATTACAGGATTTTTTCCCTTCATCGATATAGGCAGAACTGTAACTGTCAAATGAAACTATGTGAGGACGGGCTTCTTAGTTTAGTGGTTGCTCTTTTTAAGTTGCTCATAGTCACATACTCCTGAGGTTTCCTACAAGTGCAGATGGCTCTGGGTGCAACTTTATACTTTCTACTGCTGCAGATAGGAGATGTCATATCCACAGTTTCTGGGATGCTAGGTTCCTGGGGAGCCCATCAGAAAGATGGTGACAAAGTTGATGTACCCTGGATGAAAGAAGGATTGCATGTAAACATTTAGCTAACTGACTGATGAGACTGACCTAAAATGTCATGATTCAAGAAGTGTTCATGTAAGAATGGGGTGTGTGTGTTTCATGTCAGACAATGCCAACAGTTTTGTTCCTCTGTGGTTTATATTATCTCTTGCTTTTGAGGGGGACTCTGTCATTTCCAAAGGATTCAGACTAGCTTAGCTTGTCAACAGAGTGAATTGCCACCTAGATTTATATCTTACCCTGTACGGAAGGAAGGCAATATATATATACATAGACAAACCCCTTAATGCTCCCCAAAGTCTCATTCTGTAGTTGACAGATGTCAGTGCAAAGGAGTGGCTTTGCACCTGTGTGATTAGACCTGGCTGAAAGCCCATACTACCTTTCTTACTTTAATATTTTTTTCCACTGAGAAAGAAAACCCTAGATTGATTCTTGCAAAATTTTATTTATGTATTTAAATATCTATAGACTGTGCTTTCATTTAAAATATTGCAAGACAGTAATAAAAAGTAATTTTCTACAGCAATTTTTTATACCTTTCAGAATATATTTTTATGACTAAAATATTTCTTTTTTAAAAAAAATCACAATAACCTTTGAATAGCTTCCACTTTGGAAGAACACAACTTACTCCCTTCCCTGGAGAAGTTGCGTGTTAAGTCAAACAGGCTGTATACAGAATGGAACTAAAACTGCTGAAAATGAGACTGTATGCACACCATACATTTGAAGTACAATCTCTCCCCCCAATAAACTTGGAAATTATAATTTACCCCGAGAACTACAATTTTCAGCAAACGATAGTTCCCAGGATTATTTGGGGGAAATAATGTGCTTTAAATATATGGTGCACACACAGGCTTTGCTGAGAGAAAGGGTTAACTTGAATGTACGTTTCTCTTATTGAGCACTGGTCAGTTTTCAGTGGACAATGTAGCATTGCTTCATACTCTCTATCAGGCTTGAATTCTGTTCTCTAGCGCAAATCTAGAAGGTGGTGGTTTTGACCATCTCTGTTCCAGAAGTGAAGCCTGAAAGAGGCGAAATGAAAGGAGAATGGCCAACCGCATTAGACAGAGTATCTGAAAATGGGCTTCCTAGCAGATATTAGAGCAGGGGTAGCCAACATGTCCTTGGACTACTGTTCCCCTCATCCCTGACCGCTGATCATGTTAGTTGAGGCTGATGTTGTGATCCAACAACATCTGGAGGGCATCACATTGACTGTTGCTGTGCCAGAGGGAGTACATTAATATTTGTGCAGTAAAAGCCTTAGCAGCTCACTGGTTATTAAAACATTTATTACCTTGCATGATGTGAACGATTGTGGTGCAGCATATAGTGTTGAACTTGAAGGACTGCAGAGATGTAGGTTCAGTTCTAAGCCATGAAGTTCACAGGGTGACTTTTAGCAAGTGAGGTTGCTGTCTTGTGGACTAATCTGCCTTTCAGGGTTTTGAGGATAAAACAGAAAAATGCCATGTTTGCAGACCAGAGTTTCTTGAAGAAAAGGTAGGAACCAGTTCTGACTATTTAAATACAATGTGATTTAAGGCACATCAAGTTTCATTATTTCAGTGGGAGAGTTGAACATATGTTTAACTCTTGTTGATATCAGTGTAATTTTAAAGCTGCTTAACTTTGGCTGGGTGTGTTTTTGAAATTTACTTTGTTACTTCTGCAATCTGCCATGGGATGATGGGTCACAGAAGTGGAGGATGTTTTGAGGCAATTTGGCACAGCTGGCTTACTACATAATAAATGTACCTTTTGTTTCTCATTTTCCACATAGTCTGTCTTGCTTTCTTCAAGGATGAGCTGCAGTTGTGGAGATATCTTGTGGTAGTTCAAGCGCTTGGGAAATATTTTGTACATCAAGGCTGCTATTGCTACCTGAAATCTGGTTGCACGAGGGTCACAGGTGCCAGTTTTCTGCACACGCACACAGTATGACTAATAATGAGGAACAACTCTTTATAATCACCCACTCCTTTTCAGAGTTTTTCTTTTAAAAGAACACTTTTTCCTGTGCTTGAGCACATCTTTCAAAATTCTTTCGAAAAGGACCAGACTGCATTGAAGATCACTCCATGCAGAAGAGCTGGTCTGTCCCCACCCCCGCCATGGTCTGAAATCAGTTGGTTGCTGGCTTGTTGGCAACAATCATGAACATTTATGGTGATTATCTCTAGCTTAGGAGCCCAGCATGAAGTAGAAGAATCCTGCCTCAGTTTCTCCCATGCATCATGGAAAACACTGAGGGGGAGGAGTCTCCCATCCTGCTAGGTGGGAGAAACAGATTCTGTTCCTCCTCTAAGAGGAGGAAGGGGAGGGTTCAAAGGAAGGGGAGGGTTCAGCCTCACTTTTCACCACACTTTGATGGTACTTGGAAACCGTTCAATTTTTTTCATCACAACAGTGGTACCTCGGTTTAAGAACAGCCCTGTTTACGAACTACGGTATTCGGTTTATGAGCTCTGCAAAACCGGTGTCCCGGTTTGCGAATTTTACCTCGGTCTAAGAATGGAAGCCGAATGGTGGAAGGGCACCGGTGGCAGGAGGCCTCATCAGGGAAAGCGTGCCTCAGTTTAAGAACAGACTTCCAGAATGGATTCAGTTCGAGAACCGAGGTATCACTGTACTGAGTATATCTAAAGTATGGCATGAAATGGAAAACTGACCTCTTCTTCTCCCACATTCTTTGTGTTCTGTGGGCAGGAGTGGATCTCCGCCACTGGATAGCAGACTTTTGTAACTGAAAATAAACTTTAAGAAGTACTGATTATATGTTAGAATATTATCAGAATACTGTAGTGTTGTTTCCCCAGTCATATGGCTATTGGATGTTCCGTTGGATGTTCTGTTGGTTAGAGCTTCTGATTCTAAAAGCAAATGAGTTGCTTCCAGCTCGTGTATTTCTCCCACCACATGCCCCCCCCCTCGTTCCATAAACTCATCCCCTGTGTCCCCTACCCTTCCTTAAAAAAATGAATTAGTCAGAAAAGCGGTTTGCATGACCCACTAAGGAAAATAATAACACAATAAAATTCAACAGTAACAATTAATTGCACATGTAAGTCAAAATCCTATTTAAATTGTTTTGTTTAATTAATTCGACAGAAGTGATGAACTTGATCTAATGATATCAGCTTTTCAAAATCTGATAGTCATTCACACTTCCAGCAGCTTCTGTCCCCCCTTGCCTCTTAGTGCTCCCATGCGTAACACCGCTGCTCCCCAGGAAGCTGTACCCCCCACTTTGGGAACCCCTGCTGTACTACATATTTTTCTTGCTGCTCCTTAACTCTCGAGTTGTAGTGCCAGTCCTGTGTGCCTGCCTGCTTGTAAGGCTCACTTCTGTTCCCTTTGTGATTATTCTGATTGGAATAATTGGAGAGTGCTAGGCTTATCCTCAGCAGGGGCATTGTGTTACCTCCATTGCAGAGGGAAGCTTAGCACTATAGGGATGCTGTTGGTTCCAAGGAGACAGAAACAGGCTACTTCTTGTGCATATGTGGGGCCTTTTTGTGGAGAGATGGCTGTGTGTGTACAGCATGGATGAACATCAACAGAGAATTCAGGATCTTAAAACCTTCCTCTGTGTGCCACTAATTAGCCTATTAATGTGACCGTTTTCTTCTGCATAAAGGAGACGGTTATGGGAGTATAGGCACTGCTGTGCCAATTGCCTCTAATGCTGATCAGTACTTAATCTGCGTGAACTGTTGTTGCTGAATAAAATTAATTGTTGACTCACAGCAGAGTTAAAACCTAAGTTTGAAGTGGGTTTCAGGTTGAAACAAAACCTGGTTGCCACTGACGTAACACTCCACCCGCATAACCACTTCATTGTGGTTAAAATAATCGATGGGGGAATTGAGCCAGGAGCACATGGCAATCTTCCAATCTCCTAACCATGATTAGAACAAGTGATGTTACACCTGCACAAGAGACAGGTTCCCACATATTGAAATCAGAAGTTGTAACATCCTGGAAATAATAGAGAATTAGTGAACTGCAAAATGTTGTCATGTGGGGCTTTGGTGAAGGTTGTTTAGGAGGGGTTTTTTGTGTGTGCAGGAAGGGCTCACAACCTATTTATCTCTCAAAACATGCGAAGAATAGCCAGCTCATGTTCTTCTCTCCAACCCAAAACTAATTACACCACCCAGTGTTAAGATACTTACATGAACAACAGGCTACACTTGATAAAAAATGTGTTGTAATAGAGATGGGGAGAACCTTGCATATGTGTATATCATCTTATATTGGTGGGTGTGGGTGTGCATATGTTTGAAATAAAAACACCACTTGGAAGTTCTAATATAGGTCATTATTTTTAATTTTACAGCTGTGCATGATTTCACATTATCCCCCCCCCCAAAAAAAGAGGAAATGGCATGAGGCAGTCTAGAGCAGTGATAGGGGGCATTACCATGCTGTGGTGGAAAGATGAGGCCAATATGAATTTGCAAAAATATTTATGCTAGGGTTTAAGCTTACCTGAACCATGCTTATCAGTTCTGCAAGATCAACATCGGTGCATGAGAGGCTGCGGCTTACAAGTCCTTAGGAATCGTTTGCTACATACTTGGATGAAACTGTTCTGCAATGTTATTTCACATATCTAAATCCCCCCCCTTCCCATTCAGGGAAGCCTATCTTGCCTCCTTTCTCTATTGGACTCCCAATATGACAATGGCATTTCTATTCTGCAGGCCAGACGTGTATCTCTTCTATCCTGAGGTATGGTGTTATCGCTGTACAGTATTGCTCTTAGTTTTTCAGCTGGCTGCCTGTTTTTACCATTTCTTTGATTTTGCATGTATTTGTGTTTTAATCGTTTGCTTATTAAGTACTTTGGTTTCTTTCGACAAGTGGAGTATATATATATCGTAAATTGAAATAAAACATTGCCACCAGATGTTAGAAGATAGCTGTTCAGAGGTGGTGTGGTAGCTGAGGGTGTGAAATCCACAAATCAGCTCTTTCAAGAGGCTGCCCTGGCCTGCCTATTGCAGTCAACACTTGCCTTGTGGGAATGGATACAAGCCTGCCTTACGGAGCTGTTGTAACGATTTTGGAGCTAGTGTGTATGAAGCTTTTGGAAAATTTAAAGTGCAATGTAAAAGTTGAGTATCATAACAGGAGTCAGTTCAGATACCGAGGTGAAGCTACTTAAGTGTTAGGCCCCTGGATGAAAGCAGGCACATGAGTCAGCAGTGTGATGCAGCAGCTAAAAAAGCCAATGCAATTTCTGGGCTGCATCAATAGGATTATAGCATCTAGATCTAGGGAAGTAATAGTACCACTGTATTCTGCTCTGGTCAGACCTCACTTGGAGTACTGTGTCCAGTTCTGGGCACCACAGTTCAAGAAGGATACTGACAAGCTGGAACGTGTCCAGAGGAGGGCAACCAAAATGGTCAAAGGCCTGGAAACGATGCCTTATGAGGAACGGCTTAAGGAGCTGGGTATGTTTAGCCTGGAGAAGAGAAGGTTAAGGGGTGATATGATAGCTATGCTCAAATATATAAAAGGATGTCATATAGAGGAGGGAGAAAGGTTGTTTTCTGCTGCTCCAGAGAAGCGGACACGGAGCAATGGATTCAAACTACAAGAAAGAAGATTCCACCTAAACATTAGGAAGAACTTCCTGACAGTAAGAGCTGTTCGACAATGGAATTTGCTACCAAGGAGTGTGGTGGAGTCTCCTCCTTTGGAGGTCTTTAAGCAGAGGCTTGACAGGCATATGTCAAGAATGCTTTGATGGTATTTCCTGCTTGGCAGGGGGTTGGACTGGATGGCCCTTGTGGTCTCTTCCAACTCTATGATTCTATGATTCTATTTGCTTTTAAACAATTTTCTGTCCCTTCGGCAAAAAAGCTTTTGTTAGCGACTGTCAAGAGGTGTGATCCTCTACTCCGTTTAAGATTTGATGGCTCACTTGCTGATTTGCATTCTCAGTCCATTAGATCTATGCACAGCAGTAGGAGGCAAAGCAGTTAAAGAAGCCTGACCTTGTCCTATAACAATGAACCTGTGTGCAGAGGTAGCATCCCAGAGAAAAGGGCCCTGAACAAGAAACAAGCTTGTGTTTTTCTAGGTAGCAACTTTTGCAGTGGAAACATTCCAGTAGGCCTTGGAAGTTTTCCTGAAGCTGAGATGGCAAGGGAACCTCTTCTGTTATATCTATCTAAAAGACTTGGTGAAAAATTAAGCTAAGATTAACAACAACAACAAAAACAATCTAGGATCAAAGTACACAACGGAAAGTCTGTGGGATCTTGATGCCTGTGCTTCTAGGCCAGGGGCCACCTGCGCCGGTCATTTATTTTTGCTGAGCCTGAACAAAGATGAAAACAGGACCAGCTCCTCCCCGTGAGCAGTTCCAACCAGTGAGAGGAAATGGAAGCATCCGTGCAACAGGCACACACAGCTTCAGAGCATTAGCATTTGACCCTTTTTGTTGGCTTCTGGCAGGCAGAAGCTAGGGGGGGGGATGATGGGCTGCTTTTCTCTTTTCAATACTAAGGGTTTTAGGGGTTCCCCCCTCCATCTGCTTAGACATGACTGTTCTTTTTCCCCTAGAAATATTGTGAAGAAGCTAAAGGTTGGGGGTGGAATCCTCCAGATACCTAATGGCAGAGCAAATTTGAAAAGCACTTTCTGCTTCTCCCTCCCCCAGGTACACAGCAGAGGTTGCGAATAGCCATGCCTAGTTCATTTTTGTTTGACTGTCAGCTTCTTCCAGCTGGCATGGGGGGCTCCTCATTACAGTGTCTCTCATTCTGAAATTGGGGAGTATCCCATGGAGAATTAATTAGTCCTGTGTTGCTCACTCTTCTGTGAGAATTGAGCTGAGGCTGAGGAGAGTAGGCAGAAGGAGCAGGGATGTGGCCCCTCTGAAGCCTTGCATCAGGGATGTGGAGGTTAGGAAGCAGACGGGCATAGGAAACTGCCTTATGCTGAGTGAGACCTTTGGTCCATCTAACTCAGTGTTGTTTACACTGAGCGGCAACTGCTCCAGAAGTTCTGACTAGGGTCTCCCTCATCCTTGCCTGAAGATGCCAGGGATTGAGACTAGGACCTTCCATATACACAGAAGATGCTGTGCCACTGAGGTGTTGCCCTTTCCCAAATGGGCCATGAACAGATGCTGTTGGACTACAGCTCCTGTCAACCTCAGCCAACATGACTAGTGGCCAGGGATGATGGGAGTTGTAGCCTCCCAGGTATTGCTGCAGCTTGTAAGTTTCCCATCTCTGCTTTAAGCTAACCAGAGAAGCACTGTTTCATCCCCATGACATTTGGAGTTTCTGGTAGGAAATATGAGGGGCTTTTCTCTTTGGAACCCTGGAGAATTTTCATACAAAGCTGTGTTCTGGAAGAGGGGTGCCGCCTAATGTGAGCAAGTCCCCTGCTTTTTTTGACTGGACCTCTTAATTGTTTCTCCTTCTCTGTTACGTCTGTAGTTTCAGTAAGTTAAATTGATATTTGTACTGTTCCTACATTTTTGTTATCAAGTTACATGAGCCGCCCTGAGGGCACTCTGGGGCCATATGGCGGGGGTATCAGTATAATAAATGATAAAGGAGAAATGGGATAAAAGGCACTTTGCTGCTGTTTTTCAGTTCTGCTACTGAGTGCCTGTGTCTGATCTTAATGCCATTAATGGAAACTTGCCATCAAAAGGCATAACGCAGAGTATCAAGAGAAAAATTAAATTGTTTTCTTCTGCCCATGGAAAATGTATGCAATTCCCATAGCGTTAAGTGCAAATAGAAAGACAATTCCTCTCAAAAATATGACATGAAAAAGGGCTGGAGGAAATGGAAGCTGTTACGAATAAGGACCAGTTCACAGAACATATTTTGTCTACACGTGAGCAGTCAGAATCATCTCCAGCCACATGCTTGCAATGGACAAACGTAATGTGTGATCATACAGCTGGCACCAAGTCCCTTAATTACGGCAGCACTTATTTCAGCCACTGTGGTTGTAGGAATTGCTGCTAATTCTCTCCATGATTTACCGCCCTTTTACATTACATTTGCATGAATGGTTGGGGAGGGTTGTTGCTGTTATTGATGTTAATTTTTTGTATCTTTATTTTAGATCTTATGAGGAAATCGTTCACCTTGGTTCTGTATCTTTTGATATTTTGTTTATTGTTTGTGACCACTTTTGTTATGCTGTAATGACTCCCCCCCCCCCGTTGTAAGCCTCCTTGAGTGTGGTTTGACCTATGGAAAGGCAGTATACAAATAAAATTATGTCTGTATGCATACAAGAAGTGATCAGGACTTGTAGCAGCAGCAGCAGCAGCATCAAAAAAGTATTTTATGAATCTCCTTCCTTGTTAGTCTCTAGACCAGGGGTAGGCAGCCTAAGGCCCGTGGGCCGGATGTGGCCCAATCACCACCTCAATCCGGCCCACGGACGGTCTGGGAATCAGTGTGTTTTTACATGAGTAGAATGTGTCCTTTTATTTAAAATGCATCTCTGGGTTATTTGTGGTTCCTGCCTGGTGTTTTTACATGAGTAGAATGTGTGCTTTTATTTAAGTTATTTGTGGGGCATAAGAATACGTTCATTTCCCCCCAAAAAATATAGTCCGGCCCACCGCATGGCCTGAGGGACAGTGGACCAGCTCACGGCTGGAAAAGGTTGCTGACCCCTGCTCTAGACAATTTAAATAAAAAATAGCTTTAAAAACAATACAAAAACTGATAACTGAAGATAGGTATGTGTGTTCTGTATTGTTTTTAAACCTAAGGCAGCCATGTTGAAAGCCCTGCTCCAAGTAACTATAGAGCAGGCTTCTAAAAAATTAGAATCTTCAAGGAGAAACTCTCCTGCAGAACGCAGTGACCTCCTGAGAATACAAGGGGTAAGATGGTCTCAAATAACCAGGTAATATGTAAGTAATGTGAATGGCCTCAAAACCTCTATCAAATTGCCCAGCAATGAGTTAATTTTCAACATTGATAATCATTCTTCAATGTTGAGAGCGAGAACTTCATCATAATGCATGAAAGAGCAAAGCAGGCATTCTGTATCACTAGTAGTGGCCCATTTTTGTGTGTGTGCAAAGTGTTTATCTCATTTTGTCTTTTTTGCATTGGCCAGGTGAAGGGCTAAGTTAGTCAAGACAGGGAGGGGTGGGGTTTGAAGCCTGTCCAAACTGCACTCTTCAATCATCTGCACTGTTCTGGCAGTGTATTTTAGAGCAAACTACTAAGCATTGATTTAACTGGGCCTGAATAATGGATATCCATTTCTTGCTTCGTGCACATGCTTCGCTTTGGCTGCTCATTGTTTACATAATTCCTCAAAAGGGCTCTAATAAGAGGGCTTTAATCCCCTTCAGGGCTTCTGGGTGGGTGTTGAGGGCTGTCCACATTCCTGCAATGGCAGCAGTCTGCAACTAGCTGGGTCTTGTATCAGTAGAAGAACCTGAATAGACTGCTGACCTTGACTTCCAGGTGCCTTTGCTGTAGCTGCTTTTGCTTTGCTCCAGAGGCTCTTGCGTCATCATGCTGTGATGCTGTTAACTGTGCCATGGTGTCAAGTAGCATTAATGGCAAATAGTTGTGTTAAGGGTGGGGGTGAGGAGTTCATCCAATATTCATGTGGTTTATATACAATTCTCTTCTCTTTCAGGCCGCTGTGTTTTGAGGGAACCCTGAACCGGGGTTGACCAGAAGATGACCGAGTACAAGCTGGTGGTAGTTGGGGCAGGAGGCGTAGGGAAAAGTGCTTTGACCATTCAGCTTATTCAGAACCATTTTGTTGATGAATATGATCCAACGATAGAGGTAAGCAACCTGCTCGTGTTCAAAACGAACTTGTAGACATTTATTTTTAATCTCTCCCCCCCTCCCCTTTTCAGCCTTGGTTGTCTTTGCATCCAGCACGGGCTCCTACAAAAGCGGTCAAATACAAAGCTTAACCCAACTTCAGAAGCAATTTATAAAAGAAAAGCAAAAGCTCTCCTTCCCTTGCACAGTGGCAGACCCACAATGGAATAATAAGCACAGTAGGAGAGATGCTGTGGAGGAGACACAAAGTCAATTTGAAATCAATCCTACTTGAAAGAGAATGGCTGGTAAAAAAATATTCATAAGCCACCATGAGCTCTACCACTTTTTGAGCTAGTAGTGACTTTAATTATTGCCATGCTTTCTCCTTATGGATAAGGTACTAGCCAGAGAGTTTGTAAACCTGAGTCACCTCTGGTGCATGTTTTGTATGTTAATCTACACATTCAATAAATTCACAAGACAATCATTCTGAAACATTACAACTCCAGGTTGCCAGTGGGAGATTGCAAGGGTATTTTAATGGTCTCCATGGGAAAAATCTCTGCATGTGAGAAATCAGGGAGGGGTGTGTGTGTGTGTGTGTTTGCAGTGGCAGGTATTGTGATTATCCCTTTCACCTGCAGCCATTGATCTTGGCATGCTGTTCATAAAACACATATGGTTGGTTGTCTGACCAAACCCAATGAGTGCTCATCCTGGAAAAAAGTGACAAGTGGGGTTCTGCCTCAGGGGTCACGTTCAATGTCTTTATAAATGACTTGGGTGAAGTTATAATTGAGAGGATGCTCATTAAATTTGCAGATGATGCCAAACTGGGAGAGGTAGCCAATGCCACAGAAGACAGAATTGGGATTCAAGATTTCCTAAACAGATTAGAGAAGCTATACTGATGGCTTCAAGTTATAAGAAAGGAGATTCCAACTAAACATTAGGAAGAACTTTCTGATGGCAAGAGCTATTCGACAATGGAACAGGCTCCCTTGGAAGATAATGACCTATCCTTCCTTGGAGGTTTTTAAGCAGAGGTTAGATGGCCATCTGTCATGGATGCCTTAGTTGAGATTACTGCATTGCAGGGGATTGGACTCAGGTTCCTTTCTCATTCTACGAATCTATGAGATACACACCCACACCCACTTAGGTGGAATCTTAAATAAATACATTTTTATACGCCCACCCACTCACACTTCCAAACCCTACACACACACATGTACATGTGTATGCCATATATGTGTGTGCACACCTGCATATAGCCTTTGGGCTTCCTTCAGCAATCTCACGTGGTGTCTGTCCCTCATTTTCCTTGCAAAGAGAGAAGTTGAAAGATTGCTTTTGCATCACTCTGCTACAGAATGTTTCCCTCCATAGCCTTCAGGGTCTAAAGTGTTATATAACCCAGAAGTTCTTTCTCCTCCTCCCCCTCCACTCACCATAGGTTGTCTGGGGAAGAACCATTGGGGGTGCAATAAAATGGGAACAAAGAGACCTGGGAGTTGGAGTTCTTACAAAGAAATTCTGCTGATGCAAAATTAAGTGAGAATTGGTGACTTGTGTGAGGCTTCTTGCATTCATTCACATTTGCTAAGGTCATTCCACCAGCATTTAAGGATTCCAAAGGTGCTTAACTTTCAAAGCTAAGCAGATGAGAACAAATAGAGTACGGTAAATAAGCCCAGACAACTTCCTTCCCATATACGCAATTAGATTTATTTTGTCTATAAAGTTTTTCGGTTTTTCATTCAGCCTCTTCATTTCCCCCACCTTAAATATGGTCCTCAAAACCTGAGACCTCATCAGCATTTTTAAAGTTCTAATTGTTCATGTAATGAGGTGTTGATATTAGTAGTGTAAAGCAGCACATCTCCCACATTTTTAGAATTTGTACTCATAGAAGTGATTTATAAAGACCGTCTCAGAGATGATCTCATTAGCAGACTTTCCATTCTTTACAACCTTTGGCCCTTTTGTTGTTGGGGTGGGGGGTGTATTTTTTTCTTCAGATTTCAGAATTTGGAACTTTCTTCAGCTGTCAGAGCATTATTAAAGTCTGCTTTTTGACTAAGAGAAGCATTAAAATACTTTTTTTTTTTTGGCGGGGAGTTGGTTCTGCTTCCTCTGTGTCTCCCAGTTTAGCTTTCTCTTCTCTTATTTTGCTTTTATTTACTACTTGCACTTCTTCCAGTACATTGAAAACATGCTGAGTAAAGCTTCTTCATATAACCCCAACTACTGCCTAGCATCAGGCATTTTGATTAGGGGAAGGAGGGAGGGAATGGGGTGGGCACTGTGACACAGTCACTGACTATGTTGCTTTAAGTTCCGGTGTCACAGCAGCGTTGGGAAACTGGATCTAGCTGGTGGGCTGAATCCTTTATCTCCCCTGGGCGCCAAGTTTAACATCAGGTGACATGATTCTGCCTGTGTGGGCAGTAACATCTTAAGGGTATCCAGCGCTGTGGTTCAAGAATCCTCTAGCGCCCCCCCCACAGCGGCAGTAGCACGCGGCTGAGGGGCGGAGACAAAGGATGGCGGAGCCTGGACAGCGCGCACCACCTTGCAGGGGCCTGGCCTGGGCGCAGAGCCCACCTCCCGCAGAGGGGGCTGCTCGGCCTCCCGTCCTGGACCGGCCCCTCCTTGGCACCTCACTCCAGTGGCCGCTCCAGGACGCGGCGGTGGTGCGCGGCCATTGAGCTTCCTCCATGAAGCAGAATCAGCGAGACTCCTGACTAGAGTGGCAGTAGGCGTGTGGTGCCACTGTAGGCAGGAGTCTCGCTGATTCTGCTTCATGGAGGAAGCTCAATGGCCGCGCGCTACTGCCGCTGTGGGGGGTGGGGTGCCGGCAGCAGCTGCTACCAGAAACCAGCCGTTCAGCGCCCATTCCGCGCCCCTGGTGGCCAGGTGCCCTGGTGCCTTGCTCCACCCAGCCCGGGCCTAGAGACGGCCCTGTGTGTGGGTCAGCAGCTGATTGTCTGGGTTTGCAAAGCACCTCCCTTGGAGCTGTGCAGGCCCCAACTGTCAGTTGATTGGCAATGCCTGCAAGCCTTCCTTTGGCCCAGTTGTATCTTTACTTCTCCCACCCAAGTGTAGGGCTGGTGGTTGTGGTTTGACCAAAGCAGCCTCATGGCTCAAATTGGGGAGGCCTGGTGGTCTCAGAATATAACATCTGTGTAAGGCAGGTGGGTGTGACTTGGCCAAAACTACCTTGTGGGCCTGATTACTTCTGCAGATTGGGGCTTCCCTCAGGGATCTCATCTTCCTTATGAGCTCCTTGACTGGCGTGAGCTGATGTTCCCTTTTGGTATGTTTTTAAAACATCTGTGCTCTTGCTGTGCTTCCAAACAGTCTAATCCGTCGCAGGATTCCAAGGCAGGATTCTCCTACCATGTTGAATCCCAGTTAGTCTTTTAACTGCAAAAATGGTGGTAATCCAAATGGTTCTGGCTAATAATGACAAAATTGACAAACTGGATAGGTGTGCATGTTTACTCAAAAATAAGTCCCTTTTTGTGAATTGATACATACTCCCAGGTAACTGCATAGGATTGCAGCCTTACTCAGTTATTTTTGGAATAATAAAAGTGCAGTGCTAAGGATCTGTATATGCATTGGTTCTCTGTTTTCCTTGTGAGAAGTTGATGTAAATGCAAACATGCAATTATTATGCAATTACATTATGATGTGAATTATGCAATTATATTATGATGTAAATGCAAACATATTCTAGGGAAACAATTAACAGAATAAGGCTATCATGTAATTAGTGATCTAGCAATATGGGATGTGTCTGTAAATGATTGTCTTGTGCATTGTAGAATTGAATATTTCAGGTGCAGCTGCAGAATCCTGAGAACCTTTACTTAATAAAAAAAACCCACGTTTCTAGCCTTTTGGTTGTGAAGAATGCTTTGAAAACATGCTCATTTAGTCTGCTTACAGATTAAGGGCTGGTTGTGCAATGACTGGGAGCTAAAAGTGTAAACTGTTTTATGTGGTGTGTGTAATCTGTGCTAGAAAAAGTTTCACATGATCACATCATTAGGTACTGAACCATGTGCAGGTGGGAACTTTCCCTTAGAAGCCAGAATGGGTCTGTGAAGGTTTTTATACTGTAATCTAATTTGATATCCCTTATTTTGATTGTGGGGATTGGGGTATTCTTTTGGAGAGTAGATGTACACACCCTCGGACTGAGCCACACTGAAGCAAGCTGCATCTGTATACAAAGATGGGAACACAGTGCTGGAGCAACCAGAGAGACCATTTCCATTATGCTTCTGAAAAGCCACTGGGGAGGGCAGCTGATACATTATTGATGGGGTTATATAAATGCCTCTCTCCCGCCCCCCCTCTCATGAAAGAGTGAGATGCCAGTCACCTTGAAAGCAGCTGGCATCAAGCCAAGCAATCACTCAATGTTCTTGGGCTTTTCAGTTATTGTTCTGTCTCCCAGGTGCCCCTTGGAGAGTTAGTTACTAGGATGGTCACAGTGAAGCATATCTTAAGACTTGCATTGGTAGTAGTCTGGCCAGTTTCTGAATATTTTAAAGAGTGGACTGTGGGATTCAGCAGCTGATTATCCATCAGTAATCAGTAACCATCTAGTGAATTAATACGTCTGCTTCTGGTTTCCAAATGAATTTGGAGGCCCCTTCTTAATGTTCGGCTCATTTCGGAGGTCAAGCCGATCACTTCCTTGCCCCTTGGTTTTCCTCTAGGAGCAAGGGGCAGCTAGGCACAGTGTACATCATTCAGATAGTTCTAGGGTAGCGAGGCATGCGGTGGAAGTGTGCATGTGCCTTATCCCTGGTGTTGCTGTATCCTGCTGCTGCCTTCTTCCCCCAGCTCTAGCAAGCACAGTTTCACTTTTCAGGTTGCTAGGCAGAAAGTTGAGATCCAGAACCTCCAAGGTAGTGTACTAAAGGAGGAAAAGGAGATCGCATGGAAGCTGAATGAATTTATTTGCCTCTGACTTCACTGTGGAAGATAACTGTGCGTGAACTCACTTTTTCAGGGAGTCCATAGCCCTTCAGAAGTGGTCATCACAGAAGTTCCCAGCAAATTACTATATCCCATTTAGAAGTCCTTCTCAGAGCAGCTAATGCCATGAATGAGTTGGGATTGTTAAAACTGTTGGGGATTTTAGGGACAATTCTCTCAGAATTTGAGAGAAAATGGGTTCTTGGCATTTGGAAATGGAAGGAAGCCTTTCCAGTCAGTGTATTTTATAGCCATGCATAATGAGATGCTAGAATAGACCTATTGGGTGATCTCATAGGTGTGACTTAGTCATGATGTGCTGTATTGTGGATATAGGCACACAGAAAATGCTTATGCTGCACATGAACTCCATTCAGTGCTTGTCCATGGTATATTTACTCACTGGCTTGTATGTGGTGTGACCACAGGAGATGATTGTGACTCTCCCTTGAGCAAAGCTGCTTTTAGAAGGATTAGTATACACTAAATAAAGCTAAGAAAATAGGTGTGTTAAGGCTGGGCAGCTCTGGTGTCAAAGGCATACCTTGTCTGTCAGGAGGCAGCCCTGTCAGTTCCAAGAACAGGGCCTTGGCTGTATTAGTTGCTACTCTGGCACCAGAGGTGTCACCTCTTCAAATGTTCCTCTTTCCATTTTAAGAGACTGGCTTAAACCAGCAGGGTAACTGATTCGAAATCCACTCAGACTGAGAAGGCTTCCTGACCCGTTAACACCCTCCTGCTCTTTAAATTCAGGTGTAAGAATTGCTTTCTGCTAGATAAAAAAGTCCATACCCCCCTCCTGCCACCAGGAAGTTTAAAGCCAGGCCCACCAACAACCTCAGGCCTGTGAGATGGGTCCTTTGGAGGAAAAGAACATAGTGGCTATAGCATTATGTTCAAGAACAGCCCTCCCTTTCTGCTAATTTCCCATTGCTTACTGTGTGATTCTCTTTATTATTGAAGGTACGGATGCTGGCAGGCTAACAGAATATGCCCTCCATTCCCTGGGACATTTGAGCATCCTCTTCCACAGCAATTCATGAATTGAATTTTAAGTGGAAACAGAGCTCCTTCCCCAAAACAGGATGGCCAGTGCTGCACAGAAGTGTCCATATGCAGAAGGGCTTAAAGTGGTCATTAGGCAGATGCAGCATGGACTTGACAATGAATGGATTTGGTGGCACAGGAGTGAGCATCAGGTTCAGGAAGGGAGAGACTGAGGACTTGGGAGAGGCTTTGATAAGAAATGAGTCTTGTGAAGGAACCTGGAGGAGGAGGTGGCAGTGGCAAGATAAAGAGAGAGCTAAACTGACCTAAATTCACCCTGCTTTAAAATTCCTACTCACTGGATTTGGGTGAGTCCAGCCGCTGAGCAACATCTTAGTTGTGTTTTTCAGATGAGGGCTTTCTAATCTAATTGGCTGCATCAGTAGCTAGGGAAAGTAAGCTAGCGGGGGGGACCCCAGCAGAGATGATGTCTCAGCCCAGTGATGAAAACATCCAAGTCAAGGTAACAAGCGAGTTAAGCAGCTGGAGGGGATGGGTTGGGTTGGCAGCAGAGCAAGACCAGGGCATGCTACTCTTTTCCATTGGTTCCGTCACTAAGGAGAGGAGCAGAAGGGAAACAAAAAGGTAGGATTCAGGATTGCCATAGGCGAAGTACTGTAAATGAAACACGGATAGAGGAGATACGCTAGTGCTTGCTTGATTGCTTCTCTTCTAATGCCTCTTAATTCTCCTATGGCCCTGCAGGATTCCTACAGAAAGCAGGTCGTCATTGATGGAGAGACCTGTTTGTTAGACATCTTGGACACAGCAGGCCAAGAAGAGTACAGTGCCATGCGAGACCAGTACATGCGGACAGGAGAAGGCTTCCTTTGTGTCTTTGCTATTAACAACACCAAGTCCTTTGAAGACATTCATCAGTACAGGTCAGTAGGAAGTGAGCGGAGAAGCAGAGGGCATTGTATCATATTCCTTTTGAAAAGGAAGACCTGGAGGGGAGGGATCACGCTGACTCCACTTTCAGATTATGCTGTGCTACAATTCCACCACCCGAGCAGTGGAGGTTTTACCCAATGATCAAGTTCAGCAGCTGGCTAATAGCAGTTGTTATTATCCCAAAGAGACTGCTGATGGGCCAGGGTGAGAGCTCAGTAATGTAGCATTTAAATGTTTCTGGGGGGTTAAAAGGAGAAGCAGCTTCTCTGCTAGTTAATGGAGCAGTAGTTTTAGTGAAAGGGATCTTGTGGTGTCTTTCCTCGAGATCCATGCTTTTTCTTTCCAGCCTGCTAAATATATATATTTTGCTCAGATGATGTAGATTTTGCACTAGAAAACCTGGTTCCCACATGAACTGTGCAAATTAAGCACATTAGTTTGCACAATTTATTCTGCTTCCCACCTTCTTACTAGACATGGGGTAGGACAAGGAATTCCTGAGCAATGAAGTCCTACCTCCCAGCCTCCGTTAAAAAGGTAACCTGCTCTTTCTCTAGGTTTCAAGATTTCAGATGGCATTGCCTACATATATTTAAGCATTGTTATTTTTTTATGCAACTATAAGGGCCTCTCTTATGCCTTGTATTTGAAACGGCTCAGAGGATCTCCTTTTCTTGATCTGGAAAGACTCTGCTATGGCAACGTTTGAGAGCTGTGCCTGCAGAGTTGCAAACAGGGTCCCACTGTACTGAGCAGGAAGAACATTGCTCAGGGTGTGAGCACAGACTCTTTGTCAACAACAGACTACACCCAGGCTCAGGACCATACATCTCCCCAAGCCACCGGGCTGCTGTCCAGGTGCAGGATGTTTCCATGTGTCCCTAGGGAAAGAGCCAGGCCTCTGTTACTCAAACAGATGACTGCTCAACTCCCTACTTCAAAAGATGTAAACACTGAGGGACATTGACTCAAGAGATGCAGAACAGCTTTTCCAGATCAATCTATCCTCAGAGATTCCCGATGCTACAAATCTTTCCTTCAAGAAATGCTTCGTGCACACGCACATAAGCACTAACTTCTTGCTCAATTCTCAGTGCTGAACATCAGAAAAACAGGGATACCTTGAGTCATTTCTGACCATAAGAAAAATATAGAGAAATATTCAGTGAAATATTCACTTCTGTTTGTTCTTGGACAAATATTTTATACACATCATTGTGCATATTCCCCGCTCCCCCAGTAGGTTAACACAGCTACTCCTCTGTTTGTAAATTATTCTCATTATAATTATTGGCTGTTTGTGTCTGCTTAAAGCTCAGAACCCCAAGTATCAGGATGTTTGGCAGTGGTTCTGCACTTCGGTTGATACCAGGAGACCTCTAGTATAGCTCCCTTGCTGTTGTGTCCTTGCCCCTGTTTCATTTGCCTCCTGTCCCTCCATTTTGTTCCAAGCCACACTGTGATAGGCCCGTTCCTTTCTTCTTCTTCTTTTGCATCAAGGCCATGGGTTTTAATTTGTTGGCAGATGTGTGTGGATTGGTAATATTCCTGCCATTCTTTGAGGGGTGGGGAGGGATTAGACTTGAGCTGCCTTCTGGTATTTTTCAAATCTGCGGTTCTGCGAGTTCTCGCCTTCTACCACTTCAGTGTTTGCTCAAACGCCACCAAGTTCTGCATAAACAAATATTGTGCTAAATTAAATTATGCAAGACATATTTCCCTTGGGACACAAGGCTCTTCCAGTAGTAGCAAGATGCCTTAATGCTGAACAAACACTGCTGAAGTGTCATCGCTACTGTGGAAGAGATGTTGTAGTAAATGGCCAGTGTGAACCTTGGCCTTGATAAACTTCCTTCTGTGTAGAGAATTTGAGTTTATTTAGCCTATAACTTTTCAAAGGGGGCAGAACACAGATTGCAACCTATATATCTACACTGTACTGTTTTTGGTGCTTGCTAAAAACTTGTTTATTTAGGCAAGGCTAGAGTGCACAACCCCAGAGTCATCTGCCACTGGACCTAACGGTCACGGGTACCTTTACCTTTTTTACCCAGATATGTAAAGTTGAGGTGTGTTTTAAGAGGCTTTTAAAAGTATACTTTAAACTCCCGGCTTTATTTACATTTTGAAATGTTTTGATCCATTTCTTTTTAACTTTTGGCTTTTATCAACAATTTTCAGGCATATTTTATTTAAACCGCTTAGATATTTTTTTATGATGAAGCGGCATACAAATTCTGTTAAATAAAATAAAAGCAATATATACCCTGCTTGCAAAATTGGGAGGCAGAGAATGTCCGCTTTGCTTCATTGTCTCTGATCAGGATCTTAAAAATGCAGAAAATGGTGGCTTTTCCTGCATTTGCCCAACTTCTGGTTTCTCCTCTGCAGGGAGCAGATCAAGAGGGTGAAGGACTCTGATGATGTCCCAATGGTATTGGTGGGGAATAAGTGTGACCTTCCAGCCCGGACTGTGGAAACCCGGCAAGCCCAGGAGCTGGCTCGGAGCTATGGGATTCCCTACATAGAGACATCGGCCAAGACTAGACAGGTACGTAGCGGGCAGATGTGCAATTACTCTCCACCTTTGGAACTAAGAGAAGAATCCAGCCTGGACTCCCAAGAAATCATCTTTTAGTGTGTTCTTCTAGCCCTCTCGTATGAAAACCGAGCTATAACTTCACCAGAGGATTTCTAAAGCTTTGGGCGTGTGAACCAGATGGGGATTCTGCTATCCCCATATCACATCTCAGCAAGTTGTAGATTTGGTGTGTCAAATTATTGAGACTGAATGAGTGTTTGGCCCCAATTTTCAGGAAGAGCACAACTTTCAAAGTGTAGCCTTCCAAGTTTAGAAGCCTGCTTTGAGTCTTTTTCTGCCCTTTCTCTGGCTGGGAGAAACTCTCCAGCTGTTCTAGTAATGGCAGAAAGCCCTGTCTCCCCACTCTTCTCTTCCACTCCCTTCCTGGTAGCCTGCTTACCTCCATGTGTTGTACAGAAGGATGGATGTTGGGCTTTCCTTTTCCTTTGTATAAGACTGCTGCATGATTGACAGTAGTGAGGCTGGCATGTAGCCCCACTGAGCAAACGCCACACATGTGCTGTCGGTCTCCCAGTGCTCCAGATGCTAATTACGCAGCAGGTTGTGTGGCCTCTGCTGATGGCCCCTGAGCGCTGGGGAACATAAGTGTGAATTACAGAGGCTGGGATTGAGAATGATTTTTCCATTAAGGCGATGCTCGGATAAAGCTGGCAAGTAGCCTGGCTCAGCTACTGGCTGCAGTCTTCTAAGTGACAGCGAAGACAAGGATTCAGCCAGAGGCAGTGGTTCTCTAGGGACTCTCACTGTGCTGTTCTGTACAAGCCATTTCCTGTGCCCAAGTTTAGGCACCTGTGTGTTCTCTCAGTTAATGGTCTCGCCATGGAGGCATGAGGTCAGATAAAGTGGGCAGTGCAGAATACAAAGAAAGTGCTGCTGTGCTCATGGGAATAACCAGTGCTATTTTCCAGAAAAAGAGGTGACAGAACTCACCTCTTGTTCTCTTAAAATGGCAATGGCACCCACCTGAGAGGTGCCAGAACCAGTGGGTTCTGGCTGGGGGGTGGGGGGAAGCACAGGGAAATAGCTGTTTGCCATATCCCAGTATGGCCTATAGTTTATACCTGGCTCTCTCCATGTGATTACAGACCCACAGGCAGTACAGGTGTTTGTGTGAAGACATAGGTTGAACTGGTTTGTTACTAGTTCACAACAACAGGGTATTGTGTGTGTTCTCGATTTCTGGAATCAAACATCCATATTTCCAAGTACTCATCTATATTATAAAGAAGTAGTGTTCATTTTCTTCACTAGATTAGCAGTGTCCATGCATTCAGAACCAACCCCATTGACAGCAGAAAATGGATTCTTGGCAACTCTTTTGAATGGACCCTTGGTGTTGGTGAATATGTATGAATGTGTGTGTGAGAGGGAGGAGTTCTCAAGACACTTTGTTGCTCTTTCACAGGGAGTTGAAGATGCCTTCTATACTTTAGTGCGGGAGATCCGGCAGCACAAACTACGCAAATTGAATCCCCCAGATGAAAGTGGCCCAGGCTGCATGAATTGTAAATGTGTGATATCATGACTAAGGTAAGATGGTAGGGAAATGAACAAAGCATGTAGGGAAAATGCCCACTTCCCCAAATCATTGGCTGCAACTTAAGTGCTTGAAGAGTTCATTTTACCTCCTGAATGGGGCAAAACCAGAAGCAATGAGCATTAAAGGCACTGTGCTCAGTTCCTCAGTCTTGTTCACAGTGGGTGATTCCCTTAGTTGTTCATATTTATGAACTAGATCAGGCATCCCCAAACTCGGCCCTCCAGATGTTTTGGGACTACAGTTCCCATCATCCCTAACCACAGGTTCTGTTAGTTAGGGATGGTAGAAGTTGTAGTACCAAAACATCTGGAGGGCCAAGTTTGGGGATGCCTGAACTAGATGGTGTCCCTCAAGCATTTTGGAAGGTAGGGTGTGGCTGGTGCAGCTTGCAGGCCATGTTTTACAGTTCTAAAGCAATTAAAAGTAGTGTGCTTTGATCACAATTCTTGGGGGAGATGCTTCAGACTAGACTGGCTTGTTGTCAAAGATGAGTATGAATTGGTCCTTTACCTTTATGAATGATGTTAATTAGAACCAGAGTTTCTGCATCTATTTCATCCCCTTAAGGTCTGTCACTTATTAGAAACCAGAGGTGTGGTTTAGAACCAAATCTGGATAGTTAAATGAGCCATCTTCATAATCCCTGACCAGAATTTGTTACAAACACTATCTCTGGGTCCTACATAAGGACAAGCTAGGATTCTGTTCAAGTGAAACCTAACCCTAGCAATGCCTTTCTCCTGGCTACATATAGTAAAAGGGAGAGAGTGAGACCCAGCTTGTACATATAGCACTAAATTAAGCCTTAGCATTAATGTGCAAACTGGGTTATCGCATGTGGTAAAAATCAGATCTGGGTGGCAGTCAAAGTTTCTAAGTATCTGCAATTCATATTATAATACAATATAAATTACGTGTGGTATCCGGTGAAGAAGTTATGTTAGTGCAAAGACTTATGGATATGCAATTGAACTTCATCTCCCTCTCCTCGCCACTCTGTGTGCACTCCTCAGATCTGTTCTGTAGTATTGGGGGAAGCCTCAGAAGAGAATTATGGGATAAAGATTATATCTTTAGAAAAAGAAAAAGAGAGAACTATGGGGTGTGCAGGAAGAAGAGGTATTTGTGCTAATGGAGCTACTTCATTGGATAGTTAAAGTATTAGAACTATTTTTTCTATTGTTTGGTATTTTGTGGGAAAGCTGAGAACTAAAATAAATGCCCTTTGTGCAGAGTTACAGAAATCAATGTGAAGTGGCTTCTCAAAATTCAGGAGTTGAACCCCCTCCCCACAACAAACTTTTCAGAAGAGAGGTGGGAGGGAATACAAGCAGCAGCATTCTCTCTTATCTGTGCTTTTAAAACTACAATTATGTAGACACTTAGCTGGGAGTAAGTTCCACTGAGCAAACATGCCTCAGACTGCTGTAAATACCTAAAATCCTCTGATGTCTACATTCACTGTATGGAACTTAATGTATAATCTACCCTTCCTGTGTAGTTGAGCAGTAAGCAGAGCTCTTCCCTTCCCTATGGAAGCAGCAGCTTGTGTGTTGCTTTATAAAAAGAATGATACTTAATTCTACTCTGCCTGAAAAAATTATGACAGAAGAGTGAATGGATGTCAAGTCAGTTGGGATCTCCCAGCAGACCCCATTCTTGAGCTGTACCTAGGGCAGCTATTGTTGTTTTAAAGGGGGGTTTCCAGATGTGCAAATAATCCAGATGTCTGAGAGCATTTCCTCTGGCCGGGGTTGTGAGTTTGGTTGGGTGGGGGGCCATTTCCTGTTCTTTTGCTGCTGAAAGTGCACAGATGAATCCCAAACGCTCCTTAAACTGCCTGCCCTGAGAGAGATGCTACTGCCAACAGCTTGTGGGGAGGAGAAAGCCCTGTTCTTGCCAAATGTGTGTTCATTTCTACACCCCCATTCACTACCCTCGTTGTTTGTGGAATGTCAAGGTCTGGCCTTCCTGAACTCCTCTCTCTCTCTTACTAGAAAGCTGCGCCAGTGAGGAGTGCATAACTTGGCAATATGCTTATAGGTGTGGTCCCGACTCTTTTGTGGAGGAAATGGGAGCTGGTTTTCCCATAATTATCTGCAGTGCAAATGGGATCCAGCTTTATGTTGGACAGCATCTTTCTGAAAAAGCAAGCTGTCCCCATAAGACTTTGGAGAATTGCATAAGCAGGGGTAAAGCTACAGGAAGTGTGATGTCTAGGAGTCATAAAAGGGGAGCAGTGGAGTGACAGGGTCATGCAAAAGAATAGCTTTCCAGCTATAGAAAGCTTCTTGCAAGTTTTTATCCCTATTTATCCCACCACCACAGGTCCTATCTTTACAGAAGGTGAATTCACTTTTTTTGGTTGCCATGTTGTCTGTTTGTGTAGCATTTGTATCTTGTAATCCCCTATCTTCCAGTGTTTCATATTAGAATTGCATATTATGTTTAATGCTGGGAACAGTGTTTGGGCACTGTGGCTATATTTCCTTCCTCTTCGTCCTAATGATGGCCAGAAAAAAATATTGAGTTTGACCTGTGTCCAGCCTCATCTTATATCTGCTTTGAGAAAAGCAGTTTAACACTGAATGCTAGACCCAGAAGGATGGATATATATTATGACAGCCAGGCCTTAGCCTTCTTCATAGATAGCTCAGTTGGTAGAGCATGAGACTCTCAGGGTCATGGGTTCAAGCCAAAAGGATTTCCTGCATTGCAGGGGTTAGACTAGATGACCCCAATTTTCCCTTCCAACTCTACAGTTCTATGATTCTAAGCTGCCCCATGTGCATGCAGAGTTCAAGTCCACCTTCTGGGTTTCCAGAAGGGTGATACTTCAAGGAAACGAGAGGGCAGCCACACATGCATTCATCTCTTCATTGCCCAACACAAAGCAGAGCTGAGATCATAGTGGACTTAAAGCCTTATTCTCTCTCCTAGTATCAAAGTAGTAGTAGCTGTGAGACAGCAGAGCCATTCCCAGTGTCGTAACTGTGAAGAGAGCAGCAGACAGTAGATGTCCATCCTTTGGATAGTTATTTACAAGGCTGGTGTTATGCACCAAAAAAAGGTGATTGGGCTGTTACTGCTAAAGCACGTGATGGAAAGCATCACAGATTGGGCCATGCATTCTCTCCAGATTTGCCTATATTGGAATCCCATGGCTAGGCCAATAGCTGTATGCTCAGTGGATGGGTAAATCAAAGAACTTGGGTAATGGACTTTAAGAGTCACAGCATCATCTTGAGGACACTAGAGAGTACGGCACCCATTTTTCCTGCAAGAAATGGAACCTCAGTGAGAAGTTCAGCGTTACCAAATATTCTACAATTTCTGACCCAAACTTGCTTCCTTCATATTCCTAGTTAAATGTTGATACTATTTTTAAACTGTTTTTTATTTTATTTACTATGCTTCTTAAAACAGCACAGCTCAATGGTACCGAAAGATTAGATAGGCATGGCCAAGTGACTGGAAATTAAAGCAGTCTTGATGCTTTCTGTGGCCAGCTGGTGGTTCAAGTTGGCTAACAAAGAGTCTCCACTGTTACATCATATTTAAGCCATCCTGTCACCATCAGCAGCAGGTATTGAATGTCACACAGGCGAAGCTTTTAAGCCACTGCAGCCAATGCCATTCTTTTTCAAGGGAGACCATTCACACAGTCGCCTGCAAATCATTGAGGGGCAAGACACCATGTGTTACATACCCGAACATGGGAATTTGGCCTTAAATCTGGTTTAGGAAGAAACTGACTAATTCAGACCTCTTCCCCAGAAGAGAGCCATGGCTATTAAAATGCTGGCAAAATTTAGTGAACTTCGGGTTGTGTTTGTAGGATTCCCTGCTGCTCTCCCATCCCACTGACCCAACCCTTCTTAGCTTCTTTGTGGTTACTGTGTCATGTGCTTTCAAACCATGTCATGAAAAGTTTAAAGGAACTGGAGTCAGTAAAAGGGGGGAGGAGAGGAGAGAATTCTCAGTAGCTACCGTATTAAGTTCAACACCCTCAAATGCACTTGGCATTAAGCAGTTTGCCCTGTTGTGTAGTAGGCAGCTGTAACAAAGCACCATATTCTTATTCTAAGCATTAGAAAGGCCGCTCCATGAGTGGTAACATGCCTCAAAGTCGCTGCACCCACAGAGTCCATACCCTCAAACCTTGAGAAAAGAGTACACTGGAGAATACCGTGTCATAGAGCAAACTGTCCTTCCTCTGGATTTCTCTTATTCTGCAAAGTTATTTTCTGTATCTTCTGGCGTTGTTTAAAACTGTGTGGTATATATTGGGAAACCATGTGCGCTTAAGGAAATGGTGAACTGTTCTAATATCTGTCTTCTCTGTTCACCAGCTGACCAGACTGTGACTTGGAGGGATTTCCACTGTGTGTAGTGCAGAGACAGAGGCGACATGAAAGAAGAATCAAGTGGATTCAAGGGAAGGGGACAGACGAGATGGTGTCTGCAGGCCCCAAGAGCTCTGCACAGACTGTCTCAAAACTTCACCAGGGCCTGCAATGAACTTTTTTTTTTTAAACGCTCCTCTCCTTTTCTCCCTCCCCCTCCTGGCAACTTGTACAAAGCCACAGATGGAAGTAAATTATTGTATGATGGTCTTGACACTGGTTTCTGCATCTCTGTCCCTGTTCCCGAGGATTGACTGGCATTGCCTGTTCTTCTGGAGCAGGCAACTGGCAGTGGGGAGGGGGAGGCCCATACAGAGCAGCCAGGCAGGTCGCTGCTTCAGCCTCTTTAAGCTCACCTCCTTGGCAGGGGCCAAAGCCTAGTTGGATCTGTGGCTGTGCCCTAGCCTGCTGCTTTTCTTCAAGAAGCCTTTTATAGAAAGGGAGCAAATGTGGGTTGAGTGGCTCTACCACTGTATCTCAGAAAGAGAGTTAGCTGCGGCCTGCAGAAGATCATACCTCTTCGGAAAGCGTTGCCAAGAAATTCCACCCACTGACACTCTGCCATTCTATAGTGATAGGGAAACTCTTAACTGGTCTCAGCCATTTCTGGGGGTGAGGTGGGGGAAGACATATAAATATACCTCCTTTATAAATGGATTCTAAGCCAATTCTCAAACTGTTGTTCCCAGAGTTGGGTTTTATTTACCTTTGCCCCTGTTGGTTTACATTGGCATAAACATGGAAGACGATTCCTTCCCGTCGTTCTTGGCAATTGTTAATTCTCCCATGTGCTAGAACAACCCCAGTGAGTTTTCTCTGCGGAGAGTAGTTCTGCCTGGTGAAAGTTCCCTGCAGGCCTGGAGTGGGGTGGGTGGGGGAAGGGGGGTGTTCTTTTGCAGCATGTCACTCCCCCCCCTTCTGTGGTGTTGGGAGGACTTGTGTGTATGTGTAAATATATAAATGACTATACAGCAGCTTGTTGATTGCAACTGAAGGATGTTTGATTCTCAGTTTTAGTCTCTGTTTTTCACTGAGCCCAACTTCTGTTTCATCCATTAATTACCTGATGGAGTTTGAAGGAGAACAGCTCTTTCTTGCCCCTTTTTTTGGGGGGGGGGGCAATTGGGAGCTGTGCTGTCTTCCTTCCCCCAGAACCATTGTGTCTTATGAAGGGGTGGGGAGGGGTGCCTAATGGACAAGAAATGGCCACTTGTTGGCTTTCTTCTTTGTTGTAAGTTTGGCCATTTCCTGAGCAGTTTTTTATGCTTGTTGCCTGTGCTGGGGCTGACTGCGTTGATGTGCTTATTGCAAATCTTGTGAACTTCCTGGAGGGGCAGCTGGTCTCTGGAGGCACAGGAGTGTGTTTCCTTGTTCCTGCTCTGACCTCCTCTTTCCTTTGCAGCCGCTGTGCCTATGCCGCTGCATGCACAGCTCAAATTCCTGCTCTTCAGGTAGCAGCTCCTCTGTATTAATGTGACTGTACCAATTATACTTGCTGTTCTGTTAAAGGTTTTGCCAGTAAGATAGTCAAGCCAGGTGCTCGGCCCTAGCTGAGCTAAGGGAAACAAGTTCCTTCCAATAATTAGGTAACTGGTGTGGATTTTTAAAAGGGGGGGGGGTTCGATCCAATGTTGGAGGTGTAAAAGAGAGCCCAAATCTAGCCTTAAATGTCATTAAAAAGTGTTGTTCTCAAAGGTGTGTTTATTTTTGAAGTTGACTATTTGCATGTTGCATCTCACTGGTTTGATGCCTTTTTTCCAAAGTTTGCCGAGTATTAAGTCACCTTTTGTGCGCTGCATCTGAAGATAGGACACACTCTCACTCTTGAAAACAAATGCTCAGAAATCTGTCCTATCTTAGCAAGTGTCTATCTTAGTCCCACCTCCATGGTTGATCTTCTTGAAGCGAGGCTGTCTTTGGGAGAGGGATAGCTGTTGCTTGGTAACAAAGATGACCCAATACAGTTGCATACACTCTTGACAAATTATTATTATGCCTACCTTTGTGGATCACTTCTATTCTCTACAGCAGGGGTAGAGAACTTGTGGCCATCTACAGTTCCCATCAGCATGGCCAATAGCAAGTAGTTTAGCAACACGGAGAAAGCTAGTTTCTTCACCCCATGCTACAGGTTTGTTGGATCATGCAACCTTAACAAGGCTGCAAATGAACACTTGCTTGAGGCTACTACAAAAGCAGAAATGGTGAACAGTATCTCCTATGGGCTCTTTGCAATTACTTCTCATTATCTCAGTTTGGGGGGGGGATGCAGGTGGCGCTGTGGGTTAAACCACAGAGCCTAGGGCTTGCTGATCAGAAGGTCGGCGGTTCAAATCCCCACGACGGGGTGAGCTCCCGTTGCTCGGTCCCAGCTCCTGCCAACCTAGCAGTTCGAAAGCACATCCAAGTGCAAGTAGATAAAGAGGTACTGCTACAGCAGGAAGGTAAACGGCGTTTCCGTGTGCTGCTCCGGTTCACCAGAAGCGGCTTTGTCATGCTGGCTACATGCCCTGGAAGCCAATAACACGAGATGAGCACCACAACCCCAGAGTCAGTCACAACTGGACCTAATGGTCAGGGGTCCCTTTACCTATCTCAGTTTGGCATGGCATTTGGTGGGGAAAGCATTTTTGTACATAGGTCTGCTGTTATAGACTGATATACATGGGCACATAGGTGTGTGCACATACCTGGACAGCAGATAGTGGCTAGATATCCAACTGCTGATTCAGAGCTGAGGACAGAGGCAGTCTCTATAGTTTTGCCAACAAGCACCTGTAGCCCAGGTATGATGATGGGAGAAATAAATATGGCACATGCAGCACAGCAGAGACAAAGCTGCTATTGTTCCTTGAATACTTTTTTTATTCCTTGAATACCTTTTTTACAATCAGGTAAGCATGATGTGAGGTTGTCTAAACTGCTATATCACCACACTCCCACCAGAACAGATGTGCAGAAGGAGGCATGAATAATCTGACAAGGCAAATGTTAAGTTTTGCCCTGATGGTGGTCTTCATGCAGCCAGCTGGCACCAGGATTCTGAAGACAACAAATGGGGCAGGGCCCTTATGCCTTCCTGTTTTCTAAACGTCTGCTGGTACAGTACTATTCCAACCCATAATTGAAGTTTGAGGGTGAAAGATTTACTAATAATTCTTAAAGAGCCCCCAGCACTTAGGGAAGAGGAGTTACTGCATGTGAATCCAAGTAAGTGACTATTTTTCTTTATGGAACTGATGCTGGATCCCTTTAGAGAGCAGAAGAAATTCCTTTCTGTCAAGGATAGCCTGCCTTGTTCCTGAATTCAACCAAGCTGGAGAAATCCACCTAAGAGCTGGCATAGGGAACTGGCTCATTTGTTACTGCCAAGCTTTAGCTAAAAGCTGAGTGAGAAAACCCACATTTAAATCTAAATCACAGGCTTGAACAGCCGCAACCTTCATCTGAATTTTTCCTCCTTGCTATATGCAGTGCTAGCCTGTTACGATAGAAATGTATCTAACAGAACAGACTAATGATAGGTTGAAATTGTCCAAGCTAAAGGAAAAACATAGGTTCTACAGCTGGGCTGAACAGGCTTCACTATTGTTCTGTTTTCCCTGCTGTTGCGTTTAAGTTAAAAATAGGACAAAGAGCCATGCTTGGGCCTAAGTCCACTCCAGGCCCTACTTAGCAGCCATTATTCAGGACTGACTCATTGACTGATTAGCAACACAGGCAGGAACTTTTTACAAAGTGCAGGGGAAAACATTGGCTACCACTAAAAAAATAATAATTGGAGCACCAGGTTGCAAAAAACATGGATGTACACGTCTTAAGGGCCTCCAGTGCAGTTAGCACTTTCCCTCTGAACCAGTTCAGAATGTTGCTGCTGTTGTCCAAAGTCTCTTGTTCAAACTCAATAGTGCTTAGTCTAGAAGAGAGGACTTCTCTACCCCACCTCCCCCCCAAAAAAGGTGTGTGTACTCATGCTTATTCCAGATGTTCAGGTTTGCTTGAAAACAATATATTGCGAACTTGAAGACAAGTCATAACATGGAAAAACTTTTTTAAATCCAAAATGTCTAAGCAGGGTTGGGTAGTGCCCTCTTGTGGCTGCAGCAGTCTCTGCCTTCATCTTCCTTTGGTAAGGGAAGTCTCTCTGCAAGTTGTCTTCTGTTCCACTTTCTATGTAAACATTTGTGAGGAGGACTGACACTGCACAGAGAAGTTAAATTTGCACTTTGGTCCTAGCCCTGTGAGAGCACTTCCTGCTCAAAGCTTAAAGGAATGAATTGTAAGGAGCACCTCTTGCTTTCAAGGGAGCTGATACCGGTATGTAGGAGAACGTCATGGCACACAGTGTGCTTATTAAGAGAAGGCAAATGTAACGACATTTCCAGCTGGTTCTGCAAAAGTAGAAGCTAGCTTATTAAGCAAGCAATGCTAATTAAGTACTACTGGTAGCTAAAACACTCCTGTGATACATAAAATCCTTCAGTGAGCACAGCAAGAATTCTTAAGTTATATCTTTTCATTTAAACTAGCAGGATAGTTCCATTAACCAAAACACATTCTCTGGATCTTTAGCGGCAAAGTTCTGTTGTTGTTTTTTGGTGTTTTTTTTTTACCAACTAAGACAGTAAACCTGTGCCTGGAATATCTCGCTTCAGCCACAAAGACTTACATGCTGGAACTCCTCCATAGGAAAAAGTTGCACAGATGGAGAGAAAGATTGTAACCTAGCCGCCTTCCCAACTTCCTAGTTTCTGTGCAATGAATTGAACCACCCGCTATGTCTGAACTGCAGGCATAGCAGTGGTTGGTTGTGGCAACTAGGCCGCCTACATTAAACCCAAGGATTTTTTTTTAAGTACCCCATCCTTAAAACCAAATATTCCATTCAACATCAGTATCTGATGATTGCAGTTTTGAGAATCTCTCAATAAAGATTTCAGTCTCCCCAAGCAGCTTAGTGTGTTTCAAACACCTGTGCCCTTCCTCTCAGATTGCTTCCACGTGGTTACTCTCTCACCAGTGTGAGAGCCAGTGTGATGTAGTGGTTAAGAGCGGTAGACTCGTAATCTGGGGAACCGGGTTCGTGTCTCCACTCCTCCACATGCAGCTGCTGGGTGACCTTGGGCTAGTCACACTTCTCTGAAGTCACACAGCCCCACTCACCTCACAGAGTGTTTGTTGTGGGGGAGGAGGGGAAAGGAGATTGTTAGCCGCTTTGAGACTCCTTCGGGTAGTGATAAAGCGGGATATCAAATCCAAATCCAAACTCACTTAACAAGCCATTCAGAGGTGAATACCTGCTTGTGGAGCCTCTGTGGTTCACACCCACACTTTAAAAAGCTGTCAGCACAAATGGTGACAGTGAAGACGCCCACACTGTGAGCACAGAAATGTCTCAAAGCATTTCAAAAGCAGCCTTCATCAATGGCACTTAAAATATGCAAACTTCCAAGGTTCACAAGGCTACAGAAAAAGAGCAGCAATGGCAGTGATTTTCACAGCCCATTCAGTAATATAAACATTGCAGTTGCTGTTTCCCCACTGCACTTGCATACAGTTCCAGTAACTTAAAACTGAGGGGAAAAGATATGCATTATTTAACTGATTTTGATTTTCATTGCTGGAGACCAAGATAGCAACCAATAACACAACAGGCATCTTCAGGGACCTGGCATGTTGTGCACATCTTTTGCATTGGCTACTATTGCCTAAGAACATTAGAGCAGACCTGCTGTATCAGACATGAGGCTATCAAGTCCAGCATCCTCTTCTTGCAATGGTCAACCAGATGAATAAGAGGAGTTTGGATTTGATATCCCGCTTTATCACCACCCTAAGGAGTCTCAAAGTGGCTAACATTCTCCTTTCCCTTCCTCCCCCACAACAAACACTCTGTGAGGTGAGTGTGGCTGAAAGACTTCAGAGAAGTGTGACTAGCCCAAAGTCACCCAGCAGCTGCATGTGGAGGAGCGGGGACGCGAACCCAGTTCACCAGATTACCAGTCTACCGCTTTTAACCACTACACCACGTTGACTCTCTTGTAGATGCCTACAAGAAGCCTAGAAGCAGCACAGGAACCCAACAGCACTCTCTATACTGCTGCTCCCCAGTAAGTAGAATTCAGAGGCATAACGTCACCAATACTGGCAATAGTACATAGCTATCAGGGCATTAATAGCTTTATCCTCAATGAAATTGCGCAGCTCCCTTTTAAAGCCATCAGTCTTGCTGACCACTGCTAACAATACCTTGCGGTAGTGGATTCTGTTTATGTCCTTTTGTCTTGAATCTTCCCATATTCTGTTTCATTGGATGATCTCATGTTCTAGTATTAACAAGGGAGAAAAAACTTCCTTATCCACTTTCTCCTTGCCATGCATAATTTTACAGACCTCTACTTATCAGCAGCAAAGAGCAAAGCTGGAACTAGCTGCTTATGGAAGAAAACACAAAATCCATCTGAGATGCATGTGATTGACATCTGATCTGCACAGTTGTTGTTGTTGTTGTTTAGTCGTTTAGTCGTGTCCGACTCTTCGTGACCCCATGGACCATAGCACGCCAGGCACTCCTGTCTTGCACTGCCTCCCGTAGTTTGGTCAAACTCATGTTGGTAGCTTCGAGAACACTGTCCAACCATCTTGTCCTCTGTCGTCCCCTTCTCCTTGTGCCCTCCATCTTTCCCAACATCAGGGTCTTTTCCAAGGATTCTTCTCTTCTCATGAGGTGGCCAAAGTATTGGAGCCTCAGCTTCACGATCTGTCCTTCCAGGGAGCACTCAGGGCTGATTTCCTTAAGAATGGATAGGTTTGATCTTCTAGCAGTCCATGGGACTCTCAAGAAACTGAAGATTTTGCAAATTATTCCCATCCTTGTAAATTATTGCCATACTTTAAGTAGCGTTCTACCTTTTCAGAACCAGAAGCTCAATTGTGCATTTAGGGGCCCATTCCTTTGTGACCCACCTTCAGTCAGGCTGTTATGCAGCAGCGAGTCATGACCCACCACTTGGAGACAATTGTTTTAGTTTATCAGGTCACAGGCCACAGCCTATAACTATTGCATATTCTTAGCATGAAGTACTGTAGAAGCAGAAAACTAGAATTTGCCTGCCATTAGCCCAGAAAGGATATTAGCCATCCAGGGACACACAAAAAACAAAGTTATAGTACTGTCCACATGAAGGCAACTCAAAAGTTTTGGCACCATCCCAGCAAAAGATTACCTGAAATCATTGCTCCCTGGCTACTACAGTGTGTCTCCAAGGAAAATACATCCTTAGCCAAGGGAATAGTGCTGACAAGCAGTGACCTAGCAGTGTTCCATGTTGGATACAGGTACTACCTTTCAGACTTGGCTTACCTGGTGCTGCAATAGTTAGGCCAAATTTCTTCTAAGTAAGATTCAAAGGATGAACAATGATGAATAACTTCTAGTTCCCCTCCTCTCCACATCTAACTTCTTCCAGCAGCCATAGGAAGAGGCTCAGTGCCCATGGGAACTCTTGGCGCTCTCTAGTTGAGTGGCTTAGCCCAGCCCAAGAGCTCAGCACAAGAAGGGATGTGAGAAATAAATCCACACGTGTCAAATTACAGAATCAATTTGCAGCCGTTTGTACTAAAATTTAACTGTTATTACAACCATGTAAAACACAGCATTTGAACACTGTACAGTCCTTCTGGATCAGAATAAAAAAAGTGAATGGTTTTTGTTTTGCCCTCCCACCCACCCACCCACCCCAAGCATATACATAAAAAGGCATGAAAGCAAAAATACAATACACGGAGTTACAGAGGAAGCTTTCAAAAAGTGTAAACAAAAATAGCAATTAAAATGTAATAATAAAAAAGACAATGGCAGCAGAGCGATCAAAGTGCACAAAAGGACCAATCTACTGAACTGCAGAGGTTACAAGTTTCAACAATGGAAGAGTTTCCAGAACCTCCATGCTGAATTTCTGCCACATGGCTGTACTGTTTCTGCTCAAAGTGTTGGATCTGATCCAACCCCTAGCTGAACATTAAAACTAAATACATCTCGGCTACATGCACACCATTTGGGGATTGGGGGAGGGAGGGAGTATTTTCCTGAGTTCCTAAAGAAATACTGGCTCCATTCCCCTTACTTAGGAAGGCTGTAGGAGCCATTCATTGTTTGCTGTACGGCAGGTGAAGTTGCTGTTTGCCTACTTGCACAGGTAAGCTTCTTTGCACTGAATATTCCACAGCCCCCACCAAGCACACACATTATTTTCAAGGGAGATATTGTACTTGTCCTGTCTTGACTTACAGTGGGCATGTTTCTATAGCAAAAGGTGGCAAACCTGAATAGGAATTAATGACATCAAAAGAAAAATACCCCTAGCAAACCCCTCTAGAGCTGACTTCTCAACTAGAGATGGTAAATGCATTGTTGTCCAAAAGTAGGAAGCATTAAGCTTACAAAACATAATGTAAAATAGAACCTAAACTAGATACTGTACTGTTGAAATCCAAGTAGCTTTCTGCATATGGCAATCTAGTTTGTACAAGGGCATCCCTAATATTGCTAGAATACTGGACAAAAAGTTGCTCTTTTTCTAACTCCTCACTAGTCCTCTCCAGCTGAGAGAACCTGAAAAAAAAGAGATTGTGTGATGAAAAACTACTATCTCGGTTAAATACTCTCTCTTACCTTTCCACGTAAGATGCACTGTACTAGTCCCTCTTGCATCCTGTTTGGAGTCTGTTTTATACTCTTGCATTACCTAATCCTCTCTTTTTGCTGCAGGCATCCCAGCTGAACTCTTTAGCATTCTGGTCCACTTCCATAATGTCTCAAAGGTCTTTCATCAGGAAATTTAATTGTGCTGTTAAAGCAGAATCAAATTGGTTTCCTATCTGCACGTGACATTGAACTAACATTTAGGGTGGAGAATTTCAGGCGTGCGCACCAAGGTAAGCTCTCTTATGTCCCTTGTCACTCTCACATTTGCTTTGGTCCCCGTGCCATTTCCGTGAGAGAGGTTGGTCGGATTAGAGGGTTTTTTTGGGGGGGGGGATAAATCAGCAAGGGAAACAAAGTACCGTGCCCTCCTTTCTACTGTTCCAATTTGAAACAGCAGCTTCCAAACTAGAACTGGAACAGGCCACTGGCAGAGAAGAATGTTTGCATGGGCTTGACAACAAAGTCCCTCAACAAAAAGATTTAGGCAATAACTGCAAGATAGAGAATGCTTCCACCTGGGTTTTAACATGAGAATGCTGCACACAGGGAATGTTGCACATATGAACACTAGAGACCCTACTGGGTAGGGATTGGTTATCAGTTTTTACCTGGGTGGCTGTACTGCCTAGGGATATCTTACATTTTAAATACATCTAACATTAATTACTATTTCATCCAGGTTTTACTAATACCTGCACAACTGTTATTATCTGAATGCCTTTTCAAAGTACAATATGCACTGTGATCAACTCTTATATGTAAAGTTACATTTTACATTTTCTAATGTAAATAAGACAGTTACACCTCTAAAGCATAAACAAGATGGGTGGATAGCCTGCCTTATCCTCTAGGTATCTACCTAACTTTGGGTAGGACCAGAGTTGATTTATACACTTTCCTAGTAACCTTACACATGGTTAATGTCTGCTGAAACTCCTCACATAGGTTCCCCCCCCCTTGCAATTATCTGTGGGTTGCTCAAGTTATTGGCTTGAGAAGTGTCATGCCTTGAGAAGGTGATAAAAAGTCTGCTCCTCTTTTGGGATTTGCCCCTTTTATGAAGCACGCTGATTAAGTAAAACTCTAGATATTTCTTGGATTTTGCTGTGTTTCAAGGAAAGTAGCCCAGCAAAGAATCTTGCATCTTTTGATTAATTGCATGGAGAAAAATGACTTGTCCTCCTTGGTTCACAGCAAATCAGGCCACGATACTGTCATTTTTAGAACTCCTTTACCCGTAACTCACATTTGTACTCCCTCCCATTGTAAGGAAAAGTTGAAAGTGTTAGAGCTTTCCTGCAATGTCAGTTCAATGTCATACATGCATTGCAATTCTTTTTTTCTTCTGAAGATGCAAACAGTCTGATCAGCATATGCAATCAATATAAAGGCAAAAAGCAACCCAAGAGTCTTAAGGAAGCCCTTAAGAGAAGCAGCTCATTGCCACGGGCTTATGACCGGGGGGGGGGGGGCAGAGGGATCATGAATGCCCCAGTATGAATCAAGAGAAAAGGAAAGGCTCCAAAAGAAACAGCTGGAAAGCCAATAGGCTGGAGGAAAGTGATTAGTTCATAGAGTATATTTGGTCCAGAGCCTACTCTGTTACAGTTCATTTTGTTTCAAAGTGTCCCTTGTTTCCTGTGCAGTTCTTTGGGAGTCTGCAGTAGACAGGGGCACAAAAAAAGCTAGGACAACGAAACAACAGCCAACTTGGTTCTGCTGCTTGAGAAAGGGCATGCACACAGATAGGCACCGTGGCTTGTCATCGTACCAGTCTATTACTGGACCATATAGTTCTCCAGAAATTAAACAGCTGATTTTGAGACCACACGTTATAGCACTGCTCAGATACCTGTGGCCCAGGAAACAGATGAACATTTTGAAGCCAGGAGTTGTACAAGGAAGAGTGTGGCATGCATTAATAATAATTTTTGAAAAATAATCTTAAACATTAATTGGGCCACAGTCCTGCTCTCTGGTTGTCTGGTAGCCAAATATAAAATTGATGCAACACCTGCTGTTTCCACTAGGGTGCAGTGCTCTAAAGTTCAGCAGGGCCCTGGGATGTCCTACTGCAATTAGCTAGAGCATATATTGTCCATTAGCAATTCTTTTTGTGGAAAATGTGCGTCACAAGTTCAAGGCATGTAGGTGCTAACTGGGATGTGCATTTGACAGCTGTGAAATATTTCTGGATAAGCACCTTTAAAACTAATGTATTGCATGATGACCTTAATTCTGATCGTACCTTGTTTGGCTGAAAACGGAGGTACAAATAAAAAAATGACACAGAAATTGGAAGATCAGGCTGGTAGAATGAACACATATTTGACTAAACAGGATCCCATCTTTTTCCTACTAACCTTTGCTCCAACTACAGCAAACAGGAGTCTTGTGCACGTTGAGGGAAATCTAACCTAGATATTAATAGTTTTTCAACACTTTTCTTTCTGTTCTAGAAGCCAATGAGCAAAATAAAGACTTATCAGTCATTACCCTTGAAATACAATCCTGGAACGATTGATATACACAAACATTTTTCAACAATTGTGCAGCAGTTAGGAAAGTAAAATGTAAAATTCCACACAAGCACAATCCACCGCCATTCTTCTCTTCCTTCAAGAACACTGCAAGAACTAACTAATCATTAGGCCTCACACCACCCCATGAGGTAAGAATTAAGGATTATTATTCCCTCTTCCCCAGCTCACCAAAGGAAGAGGCAAACAAGAAGTTATACAAGCCCCTAAAATCAAAAATCAAAGCTACTGTGACATTAGAAGAATTCCTGGCTCCCAGGGCTAAACAAGTAACCTCTCCTTGTAGTTAGCAAAGGGAAGTTAGGATTGAAAGCTGTAGACTGCTTACTTTGCTCCCTCTCTTCTAGATAAAAATATTAAAAAGCAATAGACCATTCAAACAAGGAACTGTGCACTATCCAGTCCTTCACTTCAAACCAGACATCTGTTTAAGGAGGCATTTATTGGCCCCAGGAATGGAAACTAAACAATCCATTGAAACGGCTGGGGACAAATACTGATGGACAACAGCTCTGGAAAGAAGGTTGGGCGTGAAGTATAAGCTTGTATTTGAAGAACCAAGCCTTAGGAAAGCTCCCTTCTAAAGCTATAGTTTTTAGGACTATATGCATTCTTAAAGCACACCTCATATTCCTAGGAAAGGCTATCTTCTAAAGCTATGTTTTCTGTCTTGGCCACTTTGCATTTTGTTGACAGACAAATGGGCAAAGAATGGCATCAAGGATCTAGGAAAGTAAAGGCTGCAATCCCATGCACACCTACTTAGCAGTAAGCTCCAATGAACTCAGTGGGCTTATGTCTGTGTAAACATTCACAAGAATTGTGATGACTTTCCTATCATCTCCAACATGCTTTCCACAAGGCTAGGCTGGAAATGGTATCCTTAGTGTCAATTCCATGGGACTCTTGTGGTTTGCCAAGTGCACAGCCCCTCTTTACAGAAGCTTTTTTGAGTCACTTGCATGGTTGTGAGCCAGCTCACTTCCAGAATCTGCACAGGAAAAATACAGAGGGAGAGGTGGGTAGACAGGCCTCCGACAGTTCTTCTGCCTGCCACAGTCACCCCTCTTGGTGATGCAAGTGGTCCAAGGACATGAACCCATCCCTGGTGAGCTGCATGGAATCTAGCCCACCACCTTGGCTTCTTTCAGAAAATACCCTTGCTCTCTATGTGCAGCACATCACACAGTTCAACTGAACAGAAAAGCATTCCTCTGCATGAAATGTTTTACTAATCTTTGAGAATCCTTATCAGTGCAAACAAGTGAGGGAGCTAAAGAACAGGCATGCTGAGTCGCCTGGTTTCACTGCAAGAGAACACACACATGAACAATGTGTGCTGGATATTGCATAGATGCTGTAAAAGCTAACTTTCCTGACATGAATCATCCACCGCTTAATTTACAAGACTACATTGGCTGCTAGACTGAAACAGAAGAGCCGCACCACTATTGCTAATGAAAAGATGTGCTACTGGCCCAAACCTACAGCTGAGTGGTCCGCCTGCTTCCTTAAATGACTCCTTCCACCTCCCTGGTGTTCTAATGCTCACCTTAAATTTTCAGCTGTAAGGGTTTGGGAAGAAAAAGTGTCAAATGGTTTTGTTAGGTTAAATCTGTTAGACATCTACTCAGGTGTGAAAGAGGAGATGAAAAGCCAGATTCGAAAGCACTTTGGGAGCTGTCTGAAGAGGAGAACCCAAATTTGTAAAGAATCCATCTACAGGCATTGCCTACTGGCCTGTATTCTAAGCTCCATCCTGAATTATTGGGGTACAGCATGACTGGCAATGCAGATGCCTCCTTAGGCTGTGTTTTCTCATTCCAAACCCCTCATGAATAAGCGCTGTGAAACCTTAATCTCCTCATTCTCAGCTCTACTAGAATGTGACTGACTTAGACATTTGCACCATGGGAGGGCAGCCGGGATAGAAATTGTTATCTGAATGAGTTTTGAAAACCTTGGGTGGGATTTTTGGCTTTGGCCTTTGAAGGGCAGGTGAACCACTCAAAGTGTTCCATGACTTCTGATCACAGTCACTGGCATCCCCACCCAGAGTTTCCATAGCTACAGGAGGAAGTGTGTCAGCATCACCTGCATCGTGGCAGCTGGCTTCTGGCAAGGGCAGAGCCACTTGCTTTTTGCTTGAGAAGTCTTGCTCAGTAGCATGAGCCAAGTGAAGCGGGGTGGTAGTCTTTACTATTCTGAAGGGGCTGTGCTGCTCCTGCAACACCGGGGATGAAGTGGGCCGGGCTTGGAAGCCTTCTGACAGCAACTGCATCTCAGAGTCCAGCTCAGATAAGATTGGCACACTGCCCCCACCAGGGTGGTTCTTGTGAGGATACAGCACCGCAAATGAAATGGGCTGGCCATATTCGTTGGGCTGTTGCATCAAATCTACCGTTTCCCAACTTTGTCTCTGCAGATTTTCTAGCTCCCCAACTGATGCAGACTTGGGCACTGTACACTTTAACACAGGAGCACAGAGCTCAGTCTGTGGTATTAAAACTGCCAGTTTCTTAGAACCGGGAACCTGTACAGGAGATTTCTCGTCTCCATTGTCACCTTCAGACAGGTTATCATACTGAGATGCATTAGAAGGTCGCCGTTGTCCATCCTGAAATGGGAGAAGAAGAGCAGCAAGTGCTTTGGTCGGACATGGAGCAGCTGTGCTTTCTGACAAGTCACATGTTGTGGACTGGCTATGTTCTGTCATAGAAGACAAGTCTGGACTTGGAGGCTGGTACAGGTGATCTGGAAGCAGCACAACATCTTCAGATAATAAATCCTCAGAGGAGCAGGTGATGCTTCCATCTTGAAGAGCTGCATCATTACACACAGATGATGCCAACTCTGAGGTTATTTTCTCTTCAAGAGATGGAAGCAATGGCACTTGGCAGAATATCTCTGACTCCAATACTGTCTCTGTACTATTGAGGGTGATAGACCGGTCTGCTTCTAAGGTCTGGCTCTGCAAGTGAGACTCCTCCCAGAGAGAGTTGTCCATTGGCAATCCATCTGTCTCACCTTGAAGCAGCTGGGGAGCAGCATGGTCTATATCATCTATAAAAAGACAGGGGTTATTTTCCTGTAAACTACACCTCTCTACGCCACTGCACTCCAATGATTCAGCCACATTACAGACCATCACCACATCCTGACTTTCTCCAATGACCTCAATATCATCCAGCATTATAGGACCACCCTCCAATGGGATTTCATTGGCATTTTCTCCTACTTGTTTCTCTTCCATTTCAAACTTTTGGCTTGGCTGATGATGATTCTGGAATGGATTTTGGTGCACATCAGCTGGTTCAGCTTGGATGGGTGGTCCATTGCGTTGTGGAGCAGAGGCTCTCTCATGCATTGCCTTATTTGAATTAACTATTGTTTCGTTCAAGTGAGTAGGACTTTTATCTGGAGAAGGTTGCATTACAACATCTTTGTCATGGTTGAGGTCCCCGGCCGCCTTTTTCTGGCCGTTAGCTGCAACATTAGGCTTCACTGACACCGGATTGAGAGAGCGCTCCAGCCCCAGAGGTTTCTTGGGGAATTCTTCAGATTTTGCTGTAACAAAAGGCCACACATTAGTTTCTTATTTTGAATCAAAGTGCAACAATGAAAGGTAGCTGAAAGGAACCCAAACTTTCTGAAGCCCAATTTAGTGAGTGGTCAGGAAAGGAACAACAGTCTGTCAGTCTAGTGCATCTAATTCATATATCCCCCCCCCAAAAAAAAATTCATGGTGATATTTACAGCTCTCACAGTCTGATTTAAATGGGTATCTTTCTTTTTTTAAATCCTGCATTAACATTCATGCACATATACAAACAGCCCAAGTGGGGCTCAGAAGGTATTTTCAGTGAAATACGTGAGAATGCCTTATACACACACACAATGCCATATTTTGTAGCACATTTCCTGTGAGGAACAACTCAAGAGATCTGGAGATATTTAGTTTAGGGGGGGGGGAATATGACTAAAGGGAGGGACATAATTGAGGTTTATAAAATGATGCATGAGGTGGAGGAAATGGAGAGATAAAATTCCCTCCCTCTCATAATACTAGAGCTAAGGGTCATCCAATCAGTAGACTCAGTTGCAGATGAGGGCAATTGCCTCCATGCTCAGAGTTTCCTAGAGGCAGCTAGTTTTCCTGCTGGATACTGGGCTATTAGATGGACCTTAGGAAGAGTCCTGCTGGATCATGCTCATGTTCATACTGTATATATAACCTGACAGAGCTTCCCCCCCGCAAAGGCTAGGAATTGCTGACACCAAGCACTCTATTTAGAACTCCTGGGCTTCTTCTAGAACCACAGTTCCTAGTGTGAGTATATACTCCTAGGGGAGTATATACGAGTTCCATGAGAACTCATATATACTCCCCTAATTGCATGCCACCACAGCACCACACCCTTTTGATGTAGTGCATGGTTTGTAGTGTCCCACTGTCAACAGATAAAGTCAAATACCACCCCTTACCCACATGGAGCAAAGACTAAATCATGGGTGTGTTGGACCAATGACCATTACCATTTGAGAAAGGCCATGGAGGCCCATGAATTCCTGAGCCGGACCTGAGGCAACATCATATTGGATGTTGAAGTCACACAAAACCACAGTTCTGGGTTCCTCCAACATCACACCCAAGACAAACTCGGCCGGCTTGGTCTTTGCCCCAACATCAGATGCATGCCTCTCAGTCCCACTTCAAGAGAGGAGAGGGGCTTCCCAATGGTGGCAAGTGAACTCTAATGGAGTACAGCAACACTTCCCCAGACCCTGCTTCTCCAGTCTTGGCTTTTGAAAGGGCTTTGTGTTTGTGCTAATAGTTCCCCATCTAGCTTCTAACTGGAATTGGATGCTAGTCCCATTGAATTCTGCTCAGAGAGAGAGATGGGGAGGTAAAGGGAGTGTTCATAGCAGATCATAAAAACATTACACATATTCTGCTTCTGCTTACCTGGGGGTGGCAGGTCACATTTCATTTTGCGCAGTTCAGCCATGGACGCTTGCAATTGCTCAATTACAATATCGTCTTCAAAATGCAAGGAGCCAGCAATTTTTTCTTGCAGGAATTCCCTTAGGTCCTCTAGGGTCATTTTCAACAAGCGCTCTGGCAGGCAGCAGAAAATGCAGCACAAGAAAGATACCATGAGAGTTCAGACATATAGTTTCCACTGAATAGTGCTGAGCTTAAGAAAATAACAACTATCAGTGCAGACAATAAAAAGGTAAAATTTGCAATAAGTATGATTCATTGATACTTTCCTCTTCGTATGCCTTTATTACATGCCTTCTATACTTACAGCTTTCTCTGTCTCCAATTAATGCCCTTAGATCTAGCCTGGTGAAAATTTATAGCGTTGCATAACTTCATCATTGTGGTATTTAGATTAATCAGAACCTCTTGCTTGAATAAAGCAATGTCTGGCACACTGCTGTCTGCAGCCCTATGCAGAACGGTTCAGATGCAGACTCAGCATAACACCTCTAGGGGGAGTAAAGCTGCACTCTATGACTTGGTACTCTTTGCATCAGATCAGCTTCTGACAATGTTGTTTGGCCATAAAAATGCACAATCCTCAGGAATTAAATTCCATGTGTTCAGAATAACTTCATGGAAAAGCACCTGTATTTACATATCTCATGTCAGTCATAATTTGCATGCAGAAATCTGTTCCTTTTCATTCAACCTTTGGGGCCAATGTAAATGAATTTTTTGGCATATACATTGCTTTAATACATACACAGAAATACTACATATAAACAATGACTACATTATAACAGTGCAATGCATTTATTCTTTCCATCTCGCTCATACTGCCCACATATTCTTGTCCTGAGGATTTCACTTCTGAACAAATAGCTTTCTTTGGATGACCAACAGGCTGGGTTGTGGACTACCAAGTGAATACCACTTACAAAAACTTCTAACAATGCATTACAGTAAGTCCAATGGTCGTTAGAGTGCCATCAGACTATTTTGTTTGTTTGTTTGTGTGTGTGTGTGTGTGTGTGTTAACAAACTAAAACGACTACCTCCTCTGGAATTTGTCAGAAAAGCATTTCAATATTGCCCTTCCCTTCCCCCCCCACATGCACATGCTCTAACAAAGAAAAGAAAAATAAGTCCTAGAAGAAAAGAAACCACTTAAAACCAAATTACATTGTGTCTCCTTTAAAATTCAGGACAGACATTTAGTTTTCTGCACACAATTTGCTTTTAACCCTTGAACATGTTCAAGATGCTAGACTTAAGGCTGTTTTTCTCCTTGCACAAAGTAGCAGCTAGCTAAAGCCATCTGGTAACCTTTATTGACTGTCTAGACGCAAGTGAACTCCACCCAAACTGTGGTTCACTCAGACAGTTTTCACACAGATATATGGGTATTCCAGTTTATTCCTTAGTGCAGCAGATACAGAATGCATTCACAAGGCAATCTATGAGGACTCCTCATAGGGGTGGCAGTGCTCACCTGTTATATACAATGCGAAGAAAAGTAGACAGTAAAAGAATAAAGAGAAGTATAATATTTCAATACAATAAACACTATTTTACAAAATAATAATAGTAATAGACTTCCATCACCCTCACAACACTTCCTTTCACATTTCATATTTTATCTGTATTCCAGTATTATTTTCATCTTAATATATAGATATGTATGTATGTATGTATGTATGTATGTATGTATGTATATGTGTGTGTGTGTGTGTGTGTTCCCCCTTTTTTTCAATGACTCACTGCATCAATCAAATGAGTTTCTCCCCACAACAGCAAATGATTAAATATCCGCAGTGGCATAGGAATGGATGGGAGAAGAGAACACTAAGACTGCACATTGGACTGCTGCAGATCTAGCTGGCTGTATAGTTTATATATCTCCATTTGATGGCTTACAGAGAAAGTCACTACATGGGAGTAATATAAGGGACTTCCGGGTACACTTGGCACTCGGTCAATGCTCTAATAGTTGGATTAATATGCAGCAGAGCAGCCAAAGAAGCCAGTACTACCCCTTTTAAAGTAAGTTCTGTAACAGTATATAAGATTTTATGGAACATATGTAAGAAAAGAATTGTGGTTTCGTCTTGTTTTGAGTTCATCTGACATACAATGCATTCCGCTTTGTAGTGTTGGTAAATATTTGGTTAACAGATCCAGCTTGAGTCACTGGATAGTGAAATGAAGAGCTTTCCTGCAGGCTCAGAAAGAGTTGAATTAGGTCATTTGTTTTCCTACTTGCATTCACTGAGGCTTCAAGGAAGGCCTAGAAGATGCATCATGAAATGGCACTTCAAGAGTTGGTGTGGAAGTGCACGCTAACAGAGCCCATGATGCAGATGAGCAACTTATCACAATACCCATTTAGTAAACAGGCTAACCATTTAAACATGAACAAATGCAATAGGAAGTCCAAGAACTGCCATTTTTTTATATTTGAGCCAATGAAAGGAGCGCAAAATATTTTGGGAAACTGCAGGATTCTCGCCCATAAAGATTGGCTCTCTTTTTATAAAGTTACATTCCCAGGTTCTTAACACCATTCAGACTGAACAGTCAAGAGAAACAACTTACTTTTATGCAACTTGAGGATAGTGTAGGCCATGGCTGTCAGAACCCTCTCTCCTTCCAGAATGTAGATATCCCATAGCCGCAGAGTTAAAGTAAATGGGGTCTGTTTATAATATTAGAAGATTTAGAAGTTATACATTTGCACATAAACCACAATGCACAGCCACAGTAGCAAAATGCCCTTTATCAAATCAATACATATCTTCAAGCCAGAGTCAAGTCTATTTGTACTTAGGTATTTATTATCTTTCCAGCAAGTAAATTCAGACAGATGTGATTCCCATTTGGGCCCTTTAACGCTAAAGAGCAAATTAGTCCAACTGAGAATCCTATGCATAACAGGACTTTTCACTTACCAGTCCCATATTAATTTAGATCTTTATCCCAATTAATGAAAATACAAGCAGAATACAATATTAATTTTGATCAGGCACAAATTATATGCTGCAAGGAAAAAGGACACTGAAGTCATAAGCATGTTGAACACCCCAATCCTCAAGACCCATACCCGGTCAATGAAGCACTGGAGGAACCACTTCGTTGTATAAATCCCTGTAGACATCTGCTCCTTGTCCTAAGGGAGAGTGCAAATGAGGAGAACGTTCACTGAGCAGACAAGTTAGAGGGTTGCAAACAATATTTATTTTAACTCTGAAAACTGGCATTCTTGAAAAATTCTTGTATTTCCCCTCAAATGTTAAATGGCACAATAACCATGTAGCTATGTTTGAATTTGATAGCAATGTCTTGTCAGTGGCTAAATCACTCTCACCTTGAAAGTGCTGCCTGCTTCTGGCTTTCCTATAAAATTATCCAGATTTTTAAAAGTTCCTCATTCTGTTCAGCCATAATTGCAGAATAAATTGTTGAGATAAATGACACATTCTCCATTAACAGGACCAATAAAGGTTTAAAAAGGAAGTGGTGCATGATGAAAAATGTGCTTGTGAAGATGTGAACTGAAGGTGATACTTTGATAGCTCTAAATTTAGATGGTTGTTACCCTGGGCCCCATTAGGAGAAAGAGTAGGGTATACAAATAACCACACACACACACACACACACACAGCGAGAGAGCACAAATTTTCACTTAACCACAGAAAATTTTACCATGTGCTTCTTCAGCTTCGGAAAGAGTTTACTTAAGATTGCCTCATGATGGGCTTGGAATCTCTGTAGCTTTGGGAATCCAGGAATGAAAAATCCTTGGAAGGAAAAAGGGAGGAAAAGCACAGAGTCAGGGGGAATTAGATAGAAAAAGAGCAGCACAACATCTGATCCGGGTGCAATAATGGGGACCTTCATTTCCTAAAATGCCCAAATACCAGCAGTTCCAAGCAAGGTGAATGTCACATGTGCATATAAACACCAGTGTTTTGTCCACAAAACAGTGTTTTACAGTTTCATATTTGGACAAGTTCTGGAATTCTGCCCATAGATGCTGTGGCAGACCAGAACACCCAAAAGGTTGAGTAATTTTTATTCTCCAAAAAAACACCTTGTACTTAGCCAAGACTGCTCATAAGACACTGATTTGAGATTCTTTGGGCCAGGCCTTGTTCATCCCTGATGGGGTTACTGATAGTTACAACAGTAGAATGCAACATGGCATTACAAACTTCTAATATCACTAAAATGCAGCCGATTCCTTTAAACCCAAGTTGTTGTTTTTTTAAGGAGAGCCTGAGGACTCTCTTGGTCCTCTTTACAAGCCAAGGGATCAAGGTGCTGCTCAATGCGACCTCTCAAACTTTAATCTCCTGTTACTTACAGGATTATACAAATGACCCCCCCTTTTTCAATAAAATACCGTCTGCACAGAGATTATTCTTCTCTGCTCCTTCCCAAAGCTTCAGCATGATAAAGGAGCTTAAATGTGGTCAAGTTTCAAACAGACCAACATTTTCTGGATGTATTTGAATAGTTGAAGTTCAGAATTGTATTTTGCTACATATTTAAAGCAGAGTCCTGTAGGTACCTAGGTATCACAATATTTCAAAGTTACAAAATGTACAAGGGCCTACCATCGTTTCATTAAGAGACTTCTCTGCACACCAGTAGTAAGTGCATATATTGGTAATGAGAGAGGTGTGCGAAAAAAAGAAAGTGACGAGAGCCTAATTCCCAAGTCCAGCAAATCAGAACCTATTGTAAAGAGCCCTAGGAATATGATTGAAGGAAGGCACAATGTTTATAATAAAGGAAATAAACAAACAAAATATTGCAAAGATGGCAGGGAAGAGTAAGAGTGTTTTCAGCTGAACCTTACCATGCATTGCGTGCCTCTGATTGGTAAGTAGCTGTGCCAGTGCCCAAAAGGCATCCTCTTCGTTTAAGTACATCAGCAGGATAGCTGCAATCTGACTCATTCCTTGGCAGTAGCTCACTTCCTGAAAGATCCAAAGATGCAGACACACATTACACAAGATCGACTTTACAGGAGAGTTGACATCACACACAAGAACAAAAGGCAACTTTCCCATAAGTACATTGAAGGGGACACAAGTTTTATCCAAACTATTCAGGCAAGGGAGTGACTAGTGATCCTTGGACATGGGGGTCTGCAGGAATTTCTCTGGGGCAGCAGGCCCTTCTGGCAGATCTGGTGACTGGGCAGCAGCAGCAGAAGAAGAAGAAGAGTTTGGGTTTGATATCCTGCTTTATCACTACCTGAAGGAGTCTCAAAGCGGCTAACATTCTCCTTTCCCCTCTTCCCCCACAACAAACACCCTGTGAGGTGGGTGGGGCTGAGAGACTTCAGAGAAGTGTGACTAGCCCAAGGTCACCCAGCAGCTGCATGTGGAGGAGCGGAGACGCAAACCCAGTTCCCCAGATTACGAGTCTACCGCTCTTAACCACACCACCACACTGGCTCTGAGTAGACCTAGTCTCTGAAAAGCTTGCATGTTAGATCTACCCCTCCCATTGTTTCTCAATGGGTAGACCTGCCATCTGCCTATGTGTAGACCAGGCATCCAAAAACATCCCCATTCACCACTGAAATCCTCCATTCTTTCCCTGGCTCACTTCACTCACTCCAGCCCTTAATCAATTGCACAGCACCCCTCTGTCCCCTCCAATAAAACCCCCAATATGCCACAATGAACTAAGCTTCAAGGTTGTCATACACTATACCTCTACCCAGCAAAATGCATGTAACACTTGGCTGGTGTAACTCACTCTTTCCCAGTTACAGTCCTGCTCTCTGCAATATAAGCATAATAATGATGGACTTTTATCTGCCTTGGCATTTGCCGAGTAATAAAAGTAATTCCTTACTTTTGCAATAAGTGAATTCAGATAATATCACAACCGTTATAGGCAGCACTGCATGAAACAGAAACACTGCACACATGTCACTTTAAATTCTTGCTGGATAGCCAATTCAAAGAATAGGATAAGCATCTTCTGTTAAAGGGGGGGGGGGTGAGTCTCCCCATGCTCATGGAAACAGTAGATTCTGTAGCTAATTTAAGCATATTCTCTCTTCTCTGCCCTGTGGCTGGAAGTGACTTAACTGACTGTAACAAATTGGAGTCTTCAGCTGTGAATCTGCCACTGAATGCAGCAAAAGAAGTCACAAAGAGAATTGACCAATATCTTCCATTCAAATAGTAGGTCAGAGTCACAGAAAAGCTATTCAGAAAATATGATTGTTGTTGTTGTTTAGTCGTTTAGTCGTGTCCGACTCTTAGCAAGGCCCAAATATGTGACTGCGTCTTTCTTTGTACAAAAACAGAGCTATCACAGCATGGTCGTGATCTGCAGAATTTCCAATTTCATGAACAACCCCACCCCCAACAATGGTTTGTTTTGTTTTGTTTTTTTGCTTCCAGCATCACGAATGTTTCTAGCAGCACCTGGAGCTAAAGATATGAATGAAATTTTATAAACATACCATCCAAGAAAACGATATACATTGAATCAAGTACTTTTTCTGTATTTAATGACCCTGGACTCTTAGATAATCTCATTTTGCATTCCTCCCCATTTGCTTCTACCAAATTTGTGTGGAGGTTATACATTGTCACTGTTTATTGAGCATTCATCCAGATTTGTTTGTGTGGAGGAATGTGACATCATCTGACCCCGCTGTTATCCCACAATTTTCAGTGCACTTTCCCATCATTTTTCTATGCCACTCAATACTTTTTGTACATTCATTTCTTGTGCAAGAGCACCAAATCCACTTTAAGTGTGCAACCTAAAACCTGGGAAATGGTGACAATCTGGAGGTGGCTTTAAAGGAGACCACACTACTAAACTGGCAGTATGTTTTGCCAGCATAGAAACGAAACTCTTATTCTAAGCTAAACAAAACATTATTTCCATATAAGAACTAAAATAACACTTTTCAGTTTCCAGCTGAATCTCTTAACATCTTACCGTGTTGTAAACTGAGTAGGCTGACAGGACATGAAATAAGGCTTGTTGCCTATTAAAGAAAACAGAAAAAAGGATGAGTAAAAACAACAAAGAGTGGTGGGGTCTGCCCTTTTTGGAATATTTTTTTAACCAGTTATGGTGCTCATTATTTGTAGTGCTTCAGAAGAAGGATATTGTAACCATATGAGAAACTAAGCAGTAGCACTGGCACACTGCACAATGGTAACATGTGCAGTGTATCTCTCCATATGGAGAATGCTCTCCCAAAGGAAGCTCGCCTGACAACTTCACCAGGCAAAAACATAACTCTTCTCCCAGGAATATATGGCCTTTTAAACTAGGTGGGGAGTATTGTTTTTGTTTGTTACTATGGTGTGTATTCTTGTGCTTTTATACTGTGAAGTGCCCTTGATCTTTGGATGAAGGGCAGTAGATAAATTTAATTACAGTAATTAATAAATGGGTTGTGGAATCCAATGAACACACAAACAGCTGCAATATTCTCATGGTTTGCTAGCAAGAAGGAGTTTCTGTCCTCCTGTCAAACATTATCTCTAAACAACATCAAGATGATTCTGTAGTCTGCCAGTTCTTGCCTTCCACCTTATCCATTGAAGGCTGGAACTGAACATCCTAAGCATGTTTAGGAAGAGGGAAGAATGGAGAATAGATTTGGAATGAGAAAAGGTGTGCCAACCCTCCCTCTGAAAGCAATGGGGTGATGTCTGGTTCTTCAGTAGTCTTTCATGGGGCAATATTTATTTGCTACCATTTCTTTCCTTTGCTTAATTTTTCTTGGAATCTAAATGTACTCTATTTTTTCTTAATTACTGTTACATAATCATCTCCCTGGAGACTTACATGATCTCTGTTCATTATGTGCTACACTCTTCCTTGACATTTTCCAGGAACTGGAAACTGGAAGTTTTAATTAAGCAGGTGAAGCAGCTGGACAAAGGATCACAGATAATATATATTTAAAAAAGGAGGGAAGATCCATGAGAAACTCACTTTACTCCATAGCGATCCCGGAACATGATGTGGTTTCGAAAGGTGCGATTGACATCAAGATCTATCTGCTTGATTTCTGATGAGAAACTCTTGGCTTGTTCTTTCATTTTCTGCATGAAGGAAGATGGGTTAAAACATCAAAAAAATATTTTGAAGTATCTAGAGGTATCTGAACCTCTGCTTTGGGGTGGTTTAACAACATAGACAACAGAAAACACTAACTGAAGTTGATGCACATAATTTGGAATAATATAGCAGTAGATGAAAGGTGTTACCATACTGGTAAGTAAAATCTACTTATGTATGTGGTTTAACTAACTGTTAGAGTGTGTGTGGCTAACTTTTTTGGCCAGAGGACCATCTTCACCCTTGGGTAACCCTCTGGGGGCTCCATACCAGTTGCAGGTGTAGCCAGCCCACACTCTCACATACATGAGAGTGAACCTATAAATAGCACACAGCCAATCTGTGTGATCAGTTGAAGGAGGGCGTTAATCATCTTCTTGGCTCTCAGCAAATGTTTGGCCAGGGAGGAATCAATTTGCATCCTTACTAGGGTGCTGGGGCTCTAGTGTGTCTACTTTTATTTCCCCGCTTTTTCCCCAAATGCCACCAATAATATCTTGTGGGGTCTTGGGAGAGTTAGAAAAAAATGCTTGGAGAGCTGGATCAGAACCCTGAATGCTGGATTAGAGAGTTTGACTAGGAACAGGGTTAAAATCTCCACTCAACTATTAATTTAACTGGGTGGTTTTGGGCCCGTCACTATTTCTCAAGCAAACCAACCTCACAAGGTGTTTGTGAGGATAAAATGGGAAAGGGGAGAACCTTGGCCTCTTTGGAGGAAATGTGGGATAACACATTTACAGTTATCTCTTAGGCTAACTGTCTTGATGTAACTTTTTGCCATATCCCACAAAAGTCCCACCCCATAAATCTTCCCAGTCTTTTTTCAAATTGCAGGTCACTTATGTTATTATTTTTACTTAAGGGAACATGCTGGGAAGTTCATCATATTCTATATAAGCCAGTCTACTTGCATGCCAGGCACTCCTGATTTTCAACACAACCTTCTGTGTCAGCCCTCAAAGAAGCACATGGATAATGCATTACACTTTCACTGATGGAAGCAACACATAGATGCCCTTTGTGAAAAACCGTACTGAAGGAAATAGTCCTGAGTTGGCAAAATGGATTGCTGACAGAGAAGGAAGAGTGTGTGCACACACTTTGGTCAGACACATAAACTCCAATTTAGAGGGGCATATGGAATGTATTTTGCATAGATGAATGCGTGCTGGATTTGGATATGAAGCTGTAGCCAAAGCAAGCATGAATCTTTGTTTCTAGTAGCAAGTTTGGATGACAAAGGCCCATAGATTTTATTGGAAATCAATCCTTTCACATTCCCTTATGAAAATCTGGCTCCGACTTTCTTTGAGATCACGAAGAGCTAATTTCTGGCCTCAGGTGGCACGAAGGATGAGGAGGATTATGAAGAGCCGATTTCCGGGATTTATGTCCATGAAAAGCCTATTATACAGTGAGTCTCTTGTTTATTGCAGACCCCCCAGGAGCTTAGTTAAACTGCTTGTGACTTTTGTTTATTCTAATCACTTGCTGTGTGACATGGCTAGGTGGGAACATGCCCTGAACAGGATGCAAAGGCAATAGTTGAGATAATTCTCTTGATAACCATGCTTCAGAAGTACAGCTGTTTTAGTTAGTGGAAGTAGTTACTGGGAAATGTTGGGATCGGTGACACGCCAGTCATGTGTTCATAGGCAGCATGTAATTACTTTATACTCTGCAACTATCTGGATGTTTTGAAAGAACTGATTTTGTTATGCTCTTTTGTAACCAACTGGAGTCTTATGTCCATATTTCCAAGTTCCATGGATAGGCTGACAAAACATTGTTTGTCGGACTCAATGGCTCAGCAAAATAAGAAACTGGCAGATTCTCACAAAGCGTCCTCCTCCTTCCTACGTTCTGAGGAAAGAAACTGTCTGAATTATTAAACATTACACATCAAACATTTCTGAGGACTCCAGGAAAAGATGAAGAGGGTTCTACAGAGAATTATTTGTGGACCCTGTATGAAACCAAATATGACTTACCTCATACTTTCCTTCATTCTCCATCTTAATGTTTTCAATATCCAGCAGGAGTGACCAGACTTGGCCTCGCACCTGGAGGGGAATCCCTTTATAAACTCTGCGAAACATCTACACGGTTTTAAAAGAAAAGAAAAGTAAATTAGCACAAACTGCTGAGAGAGGTGTGTGTGTCTCAAATGTAACAAAACTTGTAGCAGGTTGGCAGTGCTTATACAGAAGTATCTAGTCATTCTGCAACGAAATGTCCCAGTCAGATATCCGTTGGGGGAAGCAGAGGGGAGGAAGTCCCACTGCGCCAAGTATACTTAAGACGGCCCTGCATTCACTCTTTCTTATAGACCAGCCGTGGGAAAGACTCTGCAGTACAGTCATAGAAATAAATGGGTGCTGTTATGACTACCACCAGTGCATTAGGTTTCACTTATATACTTTGTAGAATCAAGATTGTTTTAATAAAGCACCTGAATACACAAATGCACACACACACACACACACACATTAAATGTAGCAGCAACGTAACACAAATTCTGCATGAGGAACAGAAGCACTTTGAGACATGTATAGAATCATACAATTACCTCCTTTCACATAATTATTTTTAATTCTGAACAGGAAAAAGAGGAAGGAGCTATGCAAGGCAGTCTTTACCAACTGCTCAGTAGAAATCCTATTCTCCCATTCCACACCATCCAGCTTCTATGATTTCACCAGAACTTGTTCACATATTAACATGCTTATTTGTGTAGCCATAAAAACTATATATTTTTCAAACTATATATTTTTCAAAGTGGCCAGAGGACAGAAACAAAGCCTTCAATGGCCTACTCAGTTTCCAGCACCACATTTGTAAAAAGAAAGGACACAGTACACTCTTCAGTCTTCCATTTTCTTAAAATAAAGACTAGAATAATTACAATGCTACTAAAATGTGTCACAATTCCTCACCTTTTCACTGTTTCTGTATTTTCCCCATTTTCTTAACATCTTCAGCCATTTGTCCACTCGTTCAATCTCCTGAAGTTTTTGCTGGAACAGAATTTTGAAAGTGTAGTTTAGAGGGTTTATTTCCAATTTGTGTGAGCAAGAAAGGAGGGAGGGAGAGCTAGATACCCAAGCCATCAGAATACAGTATAGTCATATGGTACATGTAAGACATTAGCTTTAAATATTTTAGCTTTAAACAGGCAAGAAGGAATTTCCCCAACTGCATTCATTCCTTATGCTAGAAAGTAGAAGGTTCCAAATAAAATGTTAGCTCATATGCTACTTTAGGGGCAGAAAACCATTAGTTCTCCAGATATTACTGGACTACAATTCCCATCATCCTTGACTATTGGCCACGTTGGCTGAAAAGGATGGGAGCTTGAGGTTAGCCACTCCTGTGCTATTCCTTCAGTGTTATTATCTTGAACCTTATCCAAACTGTACATGGCTTAACACAATGCTGTACAGCTGTACAGCTAGGTTTGCATAAACCTACTCTGAGCATGGCAAATGCTCTTTCATTCAACTGCAACAGCACATATGACCCACAAGCAAGATACTGAATGACTTTATGGATGATGGACTTGACCCTAAAAATGACAGGAATAATACAGAGTGACGTGCTTAGACTCCCTCAATCAATTAGGTTTGCAGACCTGATGACAGTGCCACATTTTCTCATCTCTAATTTATCCATAATGCCCAACCATCCTTCTAATTATTGCCAGCAAAATTTACAAGAATTCAGCAGCTGACCATTCTTCCCCAGGTCAAGCTAAGCTGCAGCAAGCAGCCTCCCAGTTTTGCATGTGAAGCTTTGGTGCTGCATTTTATAATATACAGAGGAAATATAATCAAACCTTCCTTGTGATGAAGTTCCATTATCTTCATAGCAAAGGCCTAAACACAGTCATCTGGAAGTCTAATTGAAATCAGCAGGACTTGCTTCCAAACAAGCGTGTTTAAGTTGGGATGAAGAGCTATTATTATTTATCCAGAGAGCTAAGATTCTTATGTTAATAATATTGCAGTCTCTTTCATCACTTACTACTGAAAAACAAACACAGCAGCAGCAGCTGCCACCTCCCCACAATTACTCCAGAGAAAGAAAAGCTCCCATTTCCTACCTTCTCCTCCAGAGCACTGCGGGTTGGTAGCTCATGCTCACTGAAAGATGAAAAATTCTAAATGAACCAATGCATAATGCAAGAAGTGTACAAGCAAAGTGATCCTGTACAGAAAGGAGGTCTGATGGTATGCTTCAAATGATGGGGCGGACAGGACACAGGATTGTATCCAAAGTAGCACTAAGTGACTCGTTCCACCAGTGCAAGGATTTCTGTTTGTGCAATGGAACATTTCACTGCTCTTCTCCCTTTACTGCCCCCAATTCTGTTATAGGGGCTCCCCCAACCCTCCACAGCAGATTTGGAGAGGGCACAGGGTGTGTATGAGTGAAGAAGGGAGGAAGTTCCACTGTGCAAGTGAAAAATTTTGCACTGATGTATTAGGTGGAGGTTACCCATAGCAGCTTACTGATCTACTACTTGGCTAAGGAAGTTCTTATTAACTTGATCATTTCTTTATTTCACATTTGATCAATGATGCCTGGCCCCAGAAAATGTGGAAACAGTGTCAGAAGGGAGATCTCCTTTGGGCTCCTGTTCACAGATGGATACAATACATAAAACAAAAAGCTATAAATTTGCATAAACCGCCATAATAGAGGTGGCAAAAAAGAGGGGTTAAAATGCTACCCCGTCTGAACACCTGAATCCCTCTAAAGGGCAGCTGAAGAAAGCTGAAACACTGTTGTATTTCCATGCTTTTCAGAAACTGTTTACATCCTAAGTATATAATCTGCCCGTAAAAAGGAAACACAAATATTGATTTCCAAGGATCAAGTCCTCTTGTAGCTTAGCTGTGCCTTATCATGGCAGGAGTTTTCATAAGCAACAGAAAGTAATTTCCTCTCTGCTTCTGACTTGCACAAGTGGACAAAAGTACTAGTAAAGGCACTTGGCTGAGGTACAGTGGTGGAGGACCCAACCATGACAGTGAAAGGGATGCAACTGCGGCCTTCAGTACTAGTTTCAGCAAAATGAAGGGGACAAAAAAGGGAGAACTTACTGCAAAAACCCAAATCTGTCAGTGACTTTGTAGAGAGTGAAGTCAGCATCTTCCCACGGATCAATCTGAGCTCCTTCCTGCCTTCCCTGTAAAGAAGGTTGCACAATAGTTTACACTAGGTTGACTAACAGATTATATCATTTTGAGAAGAAATGGAGAAACTTTATGATGTCATCTTTTCTTACGTCATTTTTACTCATCCAAGACTAGCCATGGGTTGATTCTGTGTCTTTTATAAGCTGTAAGCGTAAAGCAGGTCAGCAAAGTGATGGGTGGGTATGAACTAATATTTGTACAATGACAGCTGTCTTGCCTATGATATGCACTGGGCACAAATATGTTGTTTTTGGTTGCAAGTACCTCACTTCTGCAGTGACTGCAGTATCACCGTTCTTCTTTGCCTGTGGCTCAGCATGAAACTGGAGGGGACCATTTAAAAGATTACATTATGGACAAGAAGGACCAAGGATGGGAAATGAAAATGTAGCACTTATAGCTTTCCTTATCATTGTGTTTTGAGACCCTGAACCCTTTACTGAAGTTTCTGCTTTCTGCAGAATGTTGGGAAAATACCTGTCTGGCTGCAGAACCAGAGGGCACACAGAAAAAGCAAGCTGTGTAATATATAGTCAATATACTGGGGCCAATTAATCCCTCACTTGCTAGGACCCCATGGTCCCTTCATCCCTCCAAAATGTATGAAAAACCAAATAATAAGGATGATTTGAAGACGGATGACATTGATCAAGAGAAAATTGAATATCCCATATTGCTATTTTCTGAATCTGCTTGACTTATTACAAGTTCCTGTGTTCTGCAGACAGTTAAGCCAAAAGAAATCTTTGGTTGGTAGCATATTAAGTGGGGGGGAAAGCAAGGTTCTTACCTTCTCATACTTAGCAATGATTTCTGCCCTTTCCTCTGCTATTAAGGCATCTATATCTTTCTTCATGTCAAAGGCTGTAAGAAAAAGAAAAGGCGAACAATGACGTTATAAGCAGCAGTCATACCAGGGAGGGTTTGGGGAGGGGGCAAAAATGTGCTAATAGAAAAAGGCTTCACTTACAACTAAAAGCCACAAACCCTATCCTAAAGCTAAAAACAGGTTTAAGCTGCAAAATTCCAATAAAATATATACAGAGTTCATATTGCACAACTCAAACTTTTTGGAGGGGGGAATCACCACCAACAAGAAAAGGACAGGCAACTAAAGGTAATTATTGCAAGAAGAAGCACCTTCAAAATCTTTCCAGGTTTTCAATCACATTTATCAAATTTTCTACAGATAGGAATATACAGTATAGTATTATTGATTTACAATGAAAATTATATTCCATTATATCTAATAATATGCCAGCTCAAGTCCACTTACAACAGTATAAAATAAACATAGCAAAAAAAAAGATAAACAAAGCAACTACAAAAGCAATAAAACAACAAGAAAGGGGTGACTTGAAACTGTGACTCATACTTGTGATGACAAGGGGAATGCAACACTCTCCTAATCAAATATGTTGATAATGCTTTTTAAATAGAGACAGAAAGCTACCAGTCCAGAATTGTTCAAGATAAAAACCAGAGTTAATTTACCCTGTTGTTCACTTATACCAGTCTAACTGTATGAGATGACAGCACAACCACCAAATTTCCATAAAGCAGAGGTCGGGCTTGAAGGGCAAATAAAAATAAAGAAGAATGGAGAGTGCTGAACACCTCTCTCAACTAAAATTTAGCCCTAAGCCATTTCTTTTGGCTATTTTTCATTTTGCATGGGTTACTTCTAGTCTTGGGATACCTAGAGCAAGAAAAATGTCCCTGAATGGGTGGGTGGTACTGAAGATATATTTTAGCATCTATTCTGCATTTATGAAATCCCCTGTGCACCTTACAGGAATTTAATGGCAACCAGATACTAACACGCAAGTTCATGAGGGAGGGTAGTGGATGCGCCTCCATCTTCTGTTGGAATTGCACCACTGGGGTGGGGGGGTCTTCTGATAAGACTACTCGGGCCCCTCCCAAACAACAACCTTGCCCCTCTTATCCCATGTCTTCTCTCTTTCTGATTAGTCATGCCAAGAGGTCTCCGTAGAGCTCATGACAGGTACACTCCCATACGTACAATAAATTTAGTTATGTGGTTGGAAAGAATGGATAGCTAACATCAGGAGTAAGTTCTTCCAACTAACCTGATCCATGGAATAGATTAAGCAGAACATTATGAAATGGTGGCCAACTCTGTGTGGTACAAATGCTGCCAGGATTGTGAAGGATGACAGCTGATCACAGAACATGGAGGTGTTTCAGAACTGGTTTTGAGCCTCCTGGGGTAGAGCTCCCCAGCAGAAAAAGATATGCAAATTGGGTGAAAAAATGTAGAGCAGCAAAAACTTGGGTCTCTTTCATCATGAAATTCCACCTGCACTGAAAAAGTCCAGGAATAGCAGACGTCTCAGCCTTTTGAGTCTTTCTTTCTTTCTTTCTTTCTTTCTTTCTTTCTTTCTTTCTTTCTTTCTTTCTTTCTTTCTTTCTTTCTTGTGGCAACCCTTTATTTAGCCTCAGTATTTATTTTGCTCTGTCAAAAGCACTAAATCCACATAAGCATTCACAGGAAATGAAACAAGTGAATGCTGCAAATGAAACATGGCAGGCCTTACCTGAGATGGTCCTTATGTCTCACGCTGCACGTCTTGAGGCTGGGGTGGCCTCTCCCTCCTTGATGCTACCTGACAGAAAACATTCCAAATGCTCAATGCGCCACTTTGCATCCGCCTCTTCTGTCCGCAGCTGGCACTTTCAGGCAGTCCTTAGCATGGTCTCTCTCAGCCTTGCCCACCAAATTCCATAGTCAGTGAAAACTTTTCTGCTTTTTTCTACACAACTGATGATCATTGGTCAGGTTGAAAGAAATACTGCTTTTCCTTTTTATGCAGATGATCTCCTTCTTCCACTGGATTGACTGGGGGGGGATTAAAAAAGAAATATAACTTTTTAAGCCTCAAAAGCTATGACACACACCCCCCCCGAATTGAAATGCTTTCATCACAAACTGAGTTCTCATATTACTTAGAGTAAGGGAGCAGATATGTAAAATCCCAGAGCAAAAATCAGGGCCACTGTGCTATCTAAACCATTGTCTAGCTTAGCATTATGTGTGAACCTGCACTCGTGGCTTGTCTCACTCTAGAATAACCATGAGGTTTCTCCTTCATTTATTCCTAATGATGTGTTTGGGGTAGACAAATCTCAAGCCTGGGTCTGTCAGTGGGAAGCCACCAATTAAGGGATTTCAGGAAGGGGATGAATTTGTAAAAGATGATATGTGCAGAAGTTCACAGAGGCAAACTATTCCTTCTGCAAAAAACACTGTATGCTTTAGATATTACATACCATAACTTTGGGTACCTCTGATTTAGTCCAATCTAACAACATTGTGTATTTTGTGATACCAGTTATACTTTTTGCTGAGCTAGCAAAAAAAATATTCTAAACAGTAAATAGTTGTTCTTGCTGTACTGCATTTTTTTTTAGGGGTGGAATTTTGCTGTCACTTTACAAGGCACTAATGATTCAGTTTTTAAAATGAATGAAAGAGAGAGAGAGAGAGAGAGAGAGAGAGAGGGTGAGAGAGTATGAAGCACAGAAGTTAGTATTTCTGTGGTAGCATGATGTCATTTGTCGACAATTTGCTTATGTAAGGGAGCTCAGTTTAAATGCAACATCTGATTTTAATCAGCCTTTCATTTTCTGACATGGCCGACTGGCTCTCAAAATGAGTTGTGTTAAGCACCAGTATCTTCAGGTTACTGAGGCTTCAAGGAAATGCTATGCATCAGATACCCATAAAACTCATCAAAAAAAAACCCTGCCTGCCTCCCAGTAAGGCTTTGCTCATGTCAGCAGAAACAAGATGTTAGCATTCTTTAATGGGACAGATTGAGTTGGATTTCTAGATTTCTGGAAAAAAACTAAGTAAGAACGTAAAGAAGTAGCACACAGCACAGCACCCTAGCATAGAATCGTCATCACAGCACCAGTTGTTAAACTGATTCTTTTTAACCAATTCGATTAGAGAAGAGGGAGCAATGAGATAGAGCTACCGTATATGACAACAATCAAAATTACATGCAATGGTGGTAGATCAGTGTCTCTAAAAGCAGATCAGCTGCTAGTTGGGATAGAAGAGAAGAAAATTCAGTTCTGTTCACATTTCATGAGGACTTTTTGAAAGAAAAGAAAATCACAAATGAATGCAGAAATTTGGAGATCTGAAGATCGGAAAAATGTGAAACTGAGAGATTCCTCCATCCTTAGCACCAAGGAAGTGCAAAGCAAGGAATGGAGGTACAATTTGGAATACAAAAAGTGGGAGATCAGGCAAGGTGTACTAAACTCACCCACACTCCTCTCAAGAGTGGCCTCCAGTACTGAAAGCAAATCCAACTGGAGAAAAGCAGTTGAAAGGGGCGTATTCAGCATTCAGCTGCCCGTCCTCGCACACCACTAGCATTTTAAATCGTATCACCACACTCACTAACAGCATGGAACTATGTTAGGCCCTCATACCATTTAGCTGTAATTTACATGATCATTCTGGGACGCGGGTGGCGCTGTGGGTTAAACCACAGAGCCTAGGGCATGCTGATCAGAAGGTCGGCAGTTCAAATCCCCGCAACGGGGTGAGCTGCCATTGTTCAGTCCCAGCTCCTGCCAACCTAGCAGTTCAAAAGCATGTCAAAGTGCAAGTAGATAAATAGGTATCACTACAGCGGGAAGGTAAACGGCGTTTCTGTGCGCTGATCTGGTTCGACAGAAGTGGCTTTGTCATGCTGCCCACATGACCTGGAAGCTGTACGCCGGCTCCCTCGGCCAATAATGCGAGATGAGCGCCGCAACCCAGAGTCGGTCACGACTGGACCTAATGGTCAGGGGTCCCTTTATCTTTACCTTCTACATGATCATTCTATTTTCACAGCAGTTGAGAATCACTTAGAGCATGGGCGTAGCTAGCAGCCCAGGGCAGTGCACATCCCATGGTGAGCTGCCCATGGGGGCGGGGCAAGCCTCCCATTGGGTGGGGCAAGTTGGGGCAGGGTGCACTGTGGAGAGTCTTGCTGCTGCCTCCCCCTCAGCTGTAGGGCAGCTGAGGGAGAGGTGGCAGGCAGACACAAGCCCTACACTGTGAGCCTGCAGGTGCCCGAGCCACCGTGTCACTCTCACATGCCACATGCCACAGTGTGGTGGCCTCTCCTAGCTACGCCTCTGACTCAGAGCACACTCCTATTTGTTTTTTCTCCATGAGACTGGTGCCATTTTGTCACAAAGTGACATTTCAGCTTAAAATTGACAATTTTTCAACTTTTGACAATTTTTCAACTTTTAGAATGAAGAGCACATATGGAATAACACTGTTCCACTCATGACCCCATCCACTCAAAGCATGCTCTCAGCAGGATGATTCACTACCTGTACAGTAATCCAGGCATTCACTCGGTCTTAGTGACCTGACCCAGCATCCCTGACTCATCACTTGTAAAACAGCACAATGCAATGGTCAAACCTATTTGTGCAGTTAAACAATGAAATAGTTATAATGCTTACTGTGGAAATGATGAGATTTCCTGTGATCTCTATGCTAAATAAGAGTGGTGCTCAAGATACGTCTTCAGGGTTAACCTGGCACCTCCCTAGCCTGATAGAAAATGTAACAGAATGACGGCAGCTACTTTGATTTCACATTGGCCTGAAACTTGTTCTGCTTAGTGTTATAAAGATATACCCTATGGCTTTGCATCAGGCCAGTTAACCTCTGGGTCTGTGACCTCCCCTTCCCACCAACCTAGATAAAAGTTTAAAATACTGTATACTGTTGGATTAGTCGTATCAGCAAAAGGAGTTGACAGAAAATAAGTGGGAGGGTATTTTTGTAATGAGCAGTAAAGACTTGATAGGACAGGTTGTACTCCCAACTCCTACTTTCTATAGACTTGATGGACAGCTTAGTGTTGCTTGCATGTTAGAAGTATACTTTGCTTTAGTTTAAAATGAAGAAACAAGATGTTAATAAGTAGGTGTGATACTAGCGGAGACAAACTACTTTAAATAGAAACTAAACTCTTCAGTGTCAACATTTTCTTCCAAGACTTCTACAGCAATTCTTCATCTGCTATTTTTAGATCTTGCAAAGGATAATTAAGACAAACATTTGTTTTGCTTTAGCCTAGAACTCATCTGCCAGATGATGGAAGCTAAAGAAACAAGAGTTTCTTTTTTGGTCTTGGTTTAAAACAAAATCATTTAACTCGACACATACAGTATTAAATTGTACAGACCACACCAGAAAAAGTAGACAAACTGAAGAAAAATCTTTGACGCATGCAAATATTTCTTAAGCTCCTCTCACAGATTTTACAAACAAATTAATCATTCTTATGTTCCATATAGGGACCCAGGTGGCGCTGTGGTTAAACCACTGAGCCTAGGGCTTGCTGATCAGAAGGTCGGCGGTTCGAATCCCTGTGACGGGGTGAGCTCCCATTGCTTGGTCCCAGCTCCTGCCAACCTAGCAGTTCGAAAGCACGTCAAAATGCAAGTAGATAAATAGGAACCGCTACAGCGGGAAGGTAAACGGTGTTTCCATGTGCTGCTCTGGTTTGCCAGAAGCGGCTTTGTCATGCTGGCCACATGACCTAGAAGCTATACGCCGGCTCCCTCGGCCAATAATGCGAGATGAGCGCGCAACCCCAGAGTCGGTCACGACTGGACCTAATGGTCAGGGGTCCCTTTACCTTTACCTATGTTCCATATAGGATCAAATACTTGCAACTGTGCCTTTGTAAGTGTTTTGTACACACACAAATATGTCTTGTTCCAAAACTGCCAACCACTCTCTTCTGCATTTTATTTTCATGTTTGCCATTAAACCTGATTAAAACAATTCCTTTAAACACCCCTGAAATCAAGAAGAAAAGCATCTGTGGCCAATTCAGGTTTGATTTGTGGTTTCTTAAACTGTGGCTTTGTTTCATGTGCAAGCTAGGCCAGTGCTGTAATATCTTGTTGTCCCTTAATCTCTCATAGAACTTGGTTACAGATGGTTGCTAACTACGTATCTCTGCATTCTGTTTTTAACATTAAGCAGCCACAGCACATAACCTAGTATTTCATGGCCAGAAGGGGGAAATCTTACTGGTTCTGACTGATAACCAAACAATAACCCTCTTCTTAAAAGTCCCATAACCTGTATGTTGCATTTAAGCTGGAAATGATTTCTAATTCTGGAAAAATTCATCAGGCACAGTTTAATATTACAAACAGTGTATCTTAAAACTCTGCAATGACTTTTGTAGAACTGCAGATCTCTGCAATCCGCTGTGTCCATGGGGTTTTATGCTTTAAATTCACTTTACATAATGCCCCAGAGGTGTGTCAATTAACATTAACAGTTGGATTTTTTTCTGATGTTCATAAGTAACAACTCAAATTCTGCAAATATTTTCTAAGGTGTTTTTGGTTTTGTTTTCTAAACGAAAGGAAGGGATGGCTTCCTCCCTCCCCCCCCTCTTTTCTGTGGGACACTCAACATTGGAAGAGATGCTTTCTACACTTATTGGTTATCAATTATTCAATAATGGTATTTAAATAAAAGACTGAGGGATAATGAGGTTCTGAGACTGTCTGAAGCCAAACCCTCGAGAATAGAAGCTCAAGAGAGTCCTTGAGCTGTTCTTCACAGCAGGAAGCACTGAAACAATTAGCTGTCACCGTGCCCTGACTGAACACACATACTGTACTGCTTGAGGTCTGCTGGCCTGCTAACTTCCACTGATGCTCTTTCTGCTTGGCCTATATTTGTGCATGTATGATTGTATCCGAGGCACATGGTTTTTCTTTTTCACCTAACCTAAAGGCTGAGGACCAGTTATAATAGGAATTGGGAACCTGTGGTCCTCCAGATGATGTTGGATGAAAACTTTCATCAGCTTGAACCATTGGCAATACAGGCTGGGGCTGACTGTGATGGGGTTCAACAATGTGGTCTTATAACCACCTTTTATTCTTCCCACTATTCTGTGAAGTTGGTTAAAAATACCGGTATATATGTCTTTTTCAAAGTACCTACAGTGAGCTACACAGCCAAACAGGACTTTGTCCTTTTCATTACTGAAACCCACCTCTATCAACTTGATCATACATAAATAAAATTGGTCAGAATATGATCTGGTTGCAGTTTTGAACTGAATCTTGCTGACAAACATCCTTTAGCATCTCTGCTGTTAGAGGGAGTGTGTGTGTGTGTGTGTGTGAGAGAGAGAGAGAGAGAGAGAGAGAGGGAGAGAGAGAGGCAGATATTTCGTCCATCTCTGCAAAGACAAATACCACATTTTCAACTTGATAAAATGCAATATTGCCTTTCATTGGCATATTCTGCTTGACAAAACATGGATTAGTAGTTCTGGATATTGTCTGCAACATCAGTGATGCATAGCATGATTCTCTCTCTGCCCATACCCATGTCAACTCATCAGTTTTTTTTATTATAATAATAAATTTATTTGGTAGCTGTACTTTCCCTGCTATGCACATCCAGTCCAGACTGATCGTCAAGGCACAATTCACCACCCCCTAAAAATCTGGGTAAAAAGCCATTAAAACCCTTCCTTCCATTAGCTGCCTGGGGTCTGTGTTTCCTGCTACCGGTTCACACACATAGTGTATCACAAAAAAATTCCTTCAGTAGCACCTTAAAGACCAACTAAGTTTTTATTTTGGTATGAGCTTTCGTGTGCATGCACACTTCTTCAGAAGTGTATCACATTATGGATAAAAGGTGGCTGGGACTCAATTGATTTCTTAGAAAGAACCACAAAATTGACACACCGCATAAGTATAATATGCATGATAGCCCTAAATGTGTAACACAACCATAAAAAATGGAGTGATTTTTATTTCATTATTTCTTACCCTGAGAATTTTGTAACTCATATTCATAAGAACTGGATAATAATCAGAGCTCTAGTATCAGAAAGAAATTCAGCCACACAAAGCAAGGCACACTTATCCATACAAACAGCATCAGTCATAGAATGCCATGGAAGAATCTTTGGTAAGGGTGGAAGAAGACAAGAAATATTTTATGGATCCCAAACACATTCTCTCATAGCTTTTGCATCAGATTAATCACTGTATACTACATATATAATGAAGAAAAAGAGTTAGATTAGAACAAGTGTGTGTGAGAGAAGACCAAACTTATAAAACATATTAGTGATGAGTATGAAACAAGTAACAGCTAATGTATACTAATTCATTTGGAATGAAAATATTTAACCTTTTGTATGTTCACAATCTAACACACTCCAAATAATCCGCATATAATAAGAAGTATTCCATGTTTATAAAATTACAGGATATTCAGATATTGCTATCTAAACAATAAATGGTATGGTCATATTCTATTTACAATAAATTATATCTATGCTTTATTAATAAATTATATATCATATATAAATTATTAACCATACCTACATGTACTCAGCATACAAATCTCTTATCCCTTTACACATTTTGAAGAGCAGAACATACGGGGCACTTTTCCTTAACTAGCAAGACAGCACCATGAAACCCCAATCACTCCAGGGGTGGGGGAGGAAATAAGTCATGGATCCGAGAGGGTCTCCCCCCCCCCCCCGCCACCATTTTCCCTAGAAAAACCTCAACAATTAATCATCAAGGTGCATTTTCTAGCTGAAGACAGATGTCTGAAGTTAGCTGTCTGTTAGGGGGCTGGGGAGAAACCAGGGAAGGGAAGAGTGCTCTACTCCTTGCCTTGCTTTTTAAGCATTTTGGAACAGACTGCCCACATAGGCATTTCCAAAGGCACAGTCAATCACCTGGGCTACATTTGTAGCTCTCTGACATGAAATAAGATTTCCTATTTGGTTTATTCACATTGTTGCCAGCTTCCAGGAACTAAGGGTGTCAAAATAGCATACTGCCTGTCACCTAAAGAGCTCCTTCAGTTGCCATGGGCTGGAGACAGATGCAGAGGAATTCTGCTATTTTCAGGATTCTGCTAAATCGCGCTTTGCACATGCGCAGAAGCGCCAAATTGCAACCCGCGTGTGCGCAGATGCGGTGCTGCAGGTTGCGAACGCTGCGGGTTGCGAATGTGCCCCCACACGGATCACGTTCGCAACCCAAGCATCCACTGTATATCTTTAAGCCAGCTACAACCATGCTGCAGAGCAGCAGGATCTGTGCCTGCAACTTCCTCTGCTACAAAAGGCAACCCATTTTTAGAAAAACAACAACAAACATAGTCAATAACTATCCAATAACAAATATGCATCAAGTCAGCTTTCATAGGAAAGTGGATCCACTGTTCAAGAGTGAGCTTTAATGGAAACAGTACATACCGGTAATATTAAGCACACAAGCAGTTAATATGAGCAGAGTAGCTGAATTATTAAGTTTGGTTTTCTTTTCTGTTTGATATACAACTATTTCCTGTAAAATAACCACAGACTGATAAGAACAGGGCTCATAGTTTGACAGCAAATAACATAAGAATAAAAACTCGAAGGTAATAGGAAAGGGTGGAGAGCAAGTCTATACCAAATGAATGGAGTCTGAGATCATTGATTGATTGATTGATTGATTACGGTTCTTGGCCAGCACACATAAATATGCAATACATAAAACAATAAAAGAAAAACAGTAATAATCTAAAAATAGGCAATAAATATAGGTCTGAGATCATTATTTTTGTTCATTTACTATATCCACTTTAAGAGCTATTTAATTTTTATAAGATGTTAGCACCCAGATCCGCTACCCACAATCTGTTACTAGTATAACAACTACTATTTTTTATATATTTATTACATGTATATCTCGCCCTTCCTCACAAAGGAGCTCAGGGCAGCAAACAAGCAATAAAACAATAAAACATTGTTAGAACAACTTCAATGCAGATGCAGACAGGGAAATATCTCAACTTAAAAGGCTTGTTGATAAGCCTATTTATATTCATAAAATTAAGCAGGAAGAATGAGAGTGCTCCAGTACAGTACACAAAAGTAGTACTATCCAAGAACAGAATGCCCAACATATTTATCTCAAAAGCAACCAGTGGAATTTTGATTGGGGTTGCAGGGCAAGGAGCAGAAATCAACTCTGACCACCCCCTCCACTGACCTGATACAAACTGCCCTCCAACACAGATATTATAGCTGCAGGGGGGGGGCATATAGGTACCTGAATCAGATGTTGTATAAAGGGCATATCCATCTCCTTTCATCCACACCTGTCCACCTACAGCAACTTGCAAACCTATACCACTTGCAGACTGCTGCTATGTCACAGGTGAGATTCAATCTCATAGAAGCAAATTCAGATTGCGCTACTGAAGTGGATTTAGCACTCTTGCACAACCTGGACTTTTTGCAGTAAGAAAAGCAATAGGAAAATGCATTGGGAAGTGTTACATAACAATTGCTTGATGTGATGTTGTACAAATCCGCTCTGCTTCCGAGCAGGGTGGGGTTGCAGTCTGACCACATGGCCACCCGCTGGCATCGGGATGTGAAGAATGTCCTGCGTCATTGGGGGGACCTGGCCACGTCATTGCCCGGCTGCCAATCCAACTGGCCGGGGGGGGCGTGGCCAATTGCATTTAATCACTGGCGCGAGCCGGCTCACGTATTTGGATGTCCTGCCCTCGCCCCCCCCCTCCAGGTTTTTCAGCTTTGGCCTTGCTATGGACTGTGGTTGGTTGCTGTTGAGGGGGCTGGTAGGATTTTTTTCCATCTGGCAAATTGGCACTGGCCATTTGGTTTCCACCTACCTCATAGCAATCATCACAACTTTGTAAGGTTTGCCAGTTAGGCACTGATATGACTCTGTTGGGGGAGGGGAAGTGTGGCCATCACCTGCCCCTCCATGTTGAAGGGAATTCCGATAAAGGAATTTGGGTGTGTGGATCTTGTCCAAAGTCTGCGGAGGGGCTAGGGCCATGTCATGACCCCATAGGGAACCATGGGAGAGCCACATCGGGGGGCTCCCCCTATTGGTGGTTTACCCTTACAGGACTCCCGTCAGATACAATCTGTTCATTTTCCAATGCCTAAGCCGATACTACTCACATTCGGTAACCAATAAATTTTGCCCAATAACGATTAACCTAATATACTGTGTACAGACTGTATGTCTTGGGGTCTTGACACACAACCTCCTCACGAACAAATGCTCAAACTGTGGTCATAGTATGACACACACATCAGAATAAATGCTCAGCAGATCATATGGAAGTGACTCAGCTGGGATAGCTCAGTTGTAATCTCAGGGTCATGGGTTCAATTCCCACTTTGGACTACAGTTCATTTCATCAGATACATGAAGTGATACATTTGGAACAGTTGCTGCAAGAGGACCAATTTCTGCTAGTTCACATGTAAAGGTCTTTGGTCCTTAATTGCGTTCTTCTCACTCTTCCAAAATATAAAGTTTTTCACACTTTTATCAACAGAAGTTGATTACATCACCTACATTGCTACTGCTACTGCTACCTCTGTCTCATTCAGTCAAACCAATGACTGAATGCTTAATTATACAGTGCGGATCTGCAGCTTTCAATGCACAATGAAGCAATACAGCCCCAGAGGAGGCTATAGTAACCTGTGGCATACATGATCTTGTCTAGCTGCTTTCTCAATTTTAATTAAGATGATTTTAACTGTATTCTATTTTTGCAGTGACTGCTGCGTAGTTTTCATTATTGTTGTAAACTGCTTCGAGTGCCAAAAGCTCATAATTTTAAATAAACAAAAAATTAAATACAATTATCCATTGAAGAACATGGCAAGATTTTCCACCAGACAAGAAACTGTGAGGCATTCCTCTTTCCATTTGAAATGTGCATAGCAGTTTTGCTATAAGTCATAAGCCCTAGTCTGCCCTTTCCCTTCCCTGTTCCCTTTTTTATGCTTACCCCACATCCGGTGACTGTATCAAATTACACACATTGATTCATGTGAATGCTAAGGAAAATAAAATGATCGTTAGACAAACATGTTCTGTATCATAAGCCAAGCTATCCTGGGCTGCTCCCAGATGGGTGGCTCCTAGTGTGATTAAATCATTGTTCTTCCACTGAACTACCAGCAGATTTGCAGTGGATTTTCCACACTAAGGGACATATTGCACTTTTCATTTATGTTCATCCCAATATGATCAGTGGGCATGAAATAGCTACTGGGGATCAGAAAGGCCTCTAAGCAGTCATGGGGAGCAGAGAATCAAAATGATCTCTAAAAAAATAAATATAAATTATTGTCCTCATTTAAGCATGATTGCCTATTACTACCCAGGAAATGTCAAGAAACATGTTTAAAGTTTGTTTTGGACTGAAAGTGTAGATTTTATAGGTGAAAAAGCATATTTCTAAAATAGTGGCAAACCAGAACGATTGTTTTCTATTTTTTAAATTGGCATTATATTATAACATTATATAACTACAGCACTCTTATTTAAGAAGCATTTTACTAACAATTTAATACGTGAAAAAGAGATTTATCCAGGTAAGTGCTTGGGATGTTATTTGAGAGAAAGATTAAACCATGTTATAAAATGATGCCTACCACTAAGGTTATAGTGTATGGCATGCCAAGTTGTGGTATCTCAAAACACCCCCTCTTAAAGATGGAAGAGTAGCACTAAGGACATGTGATTGAGAAGACTGGAAGACGTCAGACTTTCTGTGATAATAAAAATAAAAAAGATAGAAGTACTGGGAAAACATGGGATGATTAGAAGTGGATGATGACACCATGTGGAGACTCTGCAAACTGTGAGTGATAAAAGCAAGGCAATTCCATACTGGATGCCTTGTGTGGCAGCACCCTTGGATCTGCTAACAGCATTTCAAACCATCTGTTGAAATGTTTTCTATATTCCAATTACATATTACTTAATATTAGAGGAATTTGAGACAGTGGTAGATATAAAACCAAATTTCATTGTGAATATTCATTTTTTTAAAAATTGTATTATCATGCGTTTTCTTCTGCTCCTGCCCCAAGGAATTCTGCAGTTAAACTTCACTTACAGCAAAATCTTCATGTCTAAGAACTACCTCCAAAACTAAACCTAATTTAGACATACACAGAGAAACAGAATGCATGTGTATTGTGCGACAAGTTTCAGATTCTTACAGCATATCATAAACATTTGATCCGAGTCCAAAGACAAAAGGGGCATTCTTAAAAGACAAGAGGTAGCTATTTTAAGTGTGTTGATTAACACTAACTGTTGCAATATTGAGGGCATGTGAGCTGTGAAAGGATGAAAAAAGCCAGACAAGGATTCAGATTCATGCTAACTACTATTAAAAGGCAGTTAAAGGGGATCTTTGAGCATCATATTCAAATGAAAATGGTTACATTTTCCAAGAAGGAAGGTATTTTTAATATTTCACACAGTAGAGATTAAATTCAGCTATTGTCTTATGTTATGAACTGTTGCCAAGAGGTGCAGTTTTTCATTCCAAGGTGGGGTTAGATGGAGAAAAAGAGTCACTTTAAAGCTGGATTTTATAAAAGTCATTTCACTACCCTATGACCACTTCTTCCCTCTTTCTCCCTTTCCAAACACATTAACCAGCATAGATTCTTATAGTAATGTTAATGGGACAACCACCAGAGCTCAGAAACTGTTTCAGCAGCCAAGTGAATCATGCTGAAGTAATGTGGGTGGGAAAAATCCCATGCCCAATTTCTAAGGACACAGCCTTTTATGGTATTTTTAGAGGAGAAGCTGATCAAGTATCTTGTAGCACTTTGCGGTTCAGTGTACCAGTGAAAGCAGAACAGACTTTTCAGGATGCATAGTGTTACTAAACAGCTTGTATGAGCCACAAGAACACAACACATTTCAATTTCTTCTGTAAAGAAGCATAATGAACTGTAAATACTACAGTATGTTTAATATAAAGAAAATTGCTGTAGTGTTACTGTAAAATTAGCCCTGGCATCACTTGTGCTCAACACATTGCACTAGAGTAAGTGCCATGGAAATCAATGGAACATACACCCTAATTCAAAACACATTTGGAAGCAAGTACAAGCTGAGTGCAGGGACACGGGTGGCGCTGTGGTCTAAAACACAGAGCCTCTTGGGCTTGCCAATCAGAAGGTCAGTGGTTCGAATCCCCGCAACGGGGTGAGCTCCCGTTGTTCGGTCCCAGCTCCTGCCAACCTAGCAGTTCGAAAGCACGTCAAGTGCAAGTAGATAAATAGGTACCACTACAACGGGAAGGTAAACGGCGTTTCTGTGCACTGCTACGGTTCACCAGAAGCAGCTTAGTCATGCTGGCCACATGACCCGGAAGCTGTCTGCGGACAAACGCCAGCTCCCTCGGCTAGTAAAGCGAGATGAGTGTCGCAACACCAGAGTCATCCGCAACTGGACTTAACGGTCAGGGGTCCCTTTACCTTACAAGCTGAGTGCACTTTCAAATCTAATGAAAAAAGACAGTGGGATCGCATACAGGCAAACACCAATGAAATTTAGACTTCAAACCAATCATTTCGTTACACCCTTTCAAGTAACTATTTTGAGTGTAATACTCCATCTCTCACTGCTTTTCTTCCATGCTACTACTGACTGCATCTGGATTTTCCCTCCATCTCCTAGGAAGCAACCCTCTGTTAGACACAGCTTGGATTCTCCCTTAAAACATGCATTTGGAAAACAGACTAAAGGCAACTCAGTGGCAATGGGCAGGAAGAACACAAGGCATGCAGATGCTTTTCTGTTTCTTATTGGTTCCTCCCAAAGTTGGTTTATACGATGAAAAAGGTGTGTGTGTGTGTGTGTGTGTGTCTGTCTGTCTGTCTGTCTGTGTGTCTGTGTGTCTGTGTGTCTGTGTGTCTGTCTGTCTTGAGAAACAATCTAACTTTCTCACGGATTTAAAGTGAACAAAAACAAAAGAAATTATTAGTGAAAAATATGGAAGAGTGGGGAAAACAGGAGTCACAAGATAAGATGGGTTTATTGATAGTAAAAAAGAATCAAATATCTAGGAATTTGGGTCACTACAAAAATATCAATTTGTTTAATGATAATTATGTGAAAGTATGGAGGGAGATCAAAAAAGTTTTAAAATTTGGGGTAGATTAAATTTCTTCTTCTTCTTCTTCTTCTTCTTCTTCTTCTTCTTCTTCTTCTTCTGCTGCTGCTGCTGCTGCTGCTGCTGCTGCTGCTGCTGCTGCTGCTGCTGCGATAACTCGTAGCCAAGTAAGATTGTCTTCCATAAACACGATTTTAACAATGGGTCCGTAAGTGACTGTGGAGGCCAATTCTGGATCCACACATCCTTCCACATTATCATTATGTGGAATATGTGCATGCTACTCAAAATGGTATTTTTATTTCAGATGATTCCAATAATAGGTGGGACAAGTCGTTTCAAGGAATGGCAAAAAGAATTGGCAAAGTTTATATGGCAAGGCAATAAACTGAGAATAAAGTATAAATTATTAACAGAGAGGTAAAGGATAGAGGAGGTTTCGCATTACCAGCTCTTAAAAAATACTAATATATTGGATATGGAGGGGTGGGATAATAGATTCAGCTGGCATGGATATCTGGGGTATAATAAAGTAAAGGTACACAGAGGCTTCCTCAATCATATAATTAGAAAATCATTATACACAGTTTGGGAAAGATATAAAAATTACTAGAGCCAAAGCCCCCTTAGTGGCTATCACCTTTGGAGGCTATTGTGGTTAAAAAGAAAAACATGGGCACCAACTGGGCAACATATAAAGACATATTAGAAGAGGAAAATAATAAATTAAAAGTTAAAAATTATGAAGAACACAAACAATTAGATTTGGATTGACTACAATATTACCGATTAAAGGAAATCTTCAAATTAGACAAAAAATGGATTTGAGACACAGATATCGAAATTAGAGAGGTATTAATAAATAATCAGAAAATATTATCAAAAACCTATAGATTATTAATATATTGGGAACTCAAAGATTAAGAAGTGAAGGACGTAATGATTAAGTGGGCACAAGATTTTGGATACCCAATCCTAATGGAAGATTGGGAAAGATTGTGGAAAATAGTTTTAAAATTCACGACCTGTTATTTAATAAAAGAAAACTTCATGAAGATGATTTACCAGTGGTATATAACTCCATGTAAATTGGCTAAAATATATAAAAACAACACAAACATATGTTGGAGATGCAAACAAAAAGAAGGAACCTTATTCCATATGTGGTGGACCTGTCCCCAAATTTAAAAAAAGTGGGGGACATGGTCTAAGAAGAATTAAAGAAACTGCTCAGACAAACATTTATTAAGGCCTTCTTACTGGGCATTATGACAATAAGCATCTCAAAAGAAAACAAAAGAGTATTTCTATACAGAACTACGGCGGCTAGAGTGTTCATTGACAAATACTGGAAAGGAGAGCAGGTGCCAACTAAGGAAGAGTGGCAAATGAAATTGTGTGAATATGTAGATCTGGCCAAAATGATAGAAGCAATAAGAAACCACTCAAACATAAAAAAATAAAAAAAGAATGGGATTGTTTAAAAAATTACCTGTGTAAATATGGTTCCCAAAGTAATACTTGGATGTGCCTAGAGTGCCCCCCCCAAAAAAGTCAGAGGAAATATATAAAGAGAAGGATGAAAGTTTGCTAGAACACAGTACAAAGCTAAGGAAATAAAGAGAGATGATGAAGCTGTAAAGAGGTAGGGGGAAGTCAACTATTGTATTAGTGAAATGAGATTGGATAGAAGAGTGAATAGATTATGTATGTTATGTATGTTAATATAGAAGAAAATATGATGGTGATTTGTATATTTTAAAAATGCAATAAAAAAGAAACAATCTAACGATAATTTCTTGCAAAGGCTCAGAAATATTTCCAGTGGTTAGATGTTAGGACTTGCTCCTAGAAGAATAAAGCTCCCTAAAATAAGCAAAAAAATGTCTTCATTTAAAATTTGGTGCACAATTTTGACTTTTTAACAGACTACCCAGCCTTGATTAGAACAGAACAATGAGGGAAGATCTGCTGAGTATCAGTTTGCCAGATTATCAGACCCCATTCCAAATCAGAACATGCAATAAGATGGACATGTGAGTGTGCGTGTTTTGTGCCACCTCTTCATATAGTAATTTGGATTACTGTAATTCAAATAAGAACTTAAATTGTAAACACATCAGTAGAACAAACAACAGATTGCATGTACTTAATGCCAGATTATAGTATGTTGTACAATGTTTTATAGGGAATCAGAAAGAGAGCATAGGAATAGAAACATAATTGAAAAACATATTTCTCATTTGCATTCGTTTGATTTTGGATTAGAATAGACCCACATTATTTTAGAACGGAAAGCAAACTTGGCAGGAAGCTTTAAGCATTTCTCGCTCAATCCAACACTAAAACATTAGCAGAAGTACCCAAGACATGTGTTCTAGACAGATCATAAAAACACAGCAATCAGTTATCAGCAGTTCCCAATGGCTTTATGAAAAAGCAATGTTTTTTACCAACCTCCAGAGGAGGGAGGAAGCTAAATAATTTTTGCTACAAAGGTAGCTCCAGATGACCCTGCTGCTCAGATACAGAAGAAAGTATTCTCCAAGGTAAGAGTCTGAGTCCTGATCAAGTACTAGCTAGCACTTTGAACTGGGTCCAGAAATGAATTGGCAGTCAATGACACTCACCACACAGCAAAGCAGGGATGAGAAACCTGTAATCCTCCAGATGTTGCTGGACTCCAATTCTCTCCAGCTTCAGTCAAAATGACCTGTAGCCAGGGATGATGGAAGTTGCATCCAACCACATCTGGAGGGCAACAGGTTCTTCATCTCTGCAATATAGTATCTAAATATAGAGCATTTCCCAGCAGCACATGGTTGGCTGGAAAGGCAAATACAAAAGTTTAGGTAACATAAAAATACATGACTACTGTATTCTCCGTTACTAAAGGCATGAAGAAGTAATGCCCAGAGATATGACTATCACTGGGCTCTAAAAATATAAGGAAAATAGCAGGCAACAGAAGTGGGTGAGTAATCATATTTGATGATTCTCTGTGATTCTCTAATATAGGAAGTAGCTAAACAAACTTCCTGTTGCCTTATGGAGGGGGGGGCAGAAAGTGAAACCCACGCCAGGTGTTAATGAGCTACTATTACCCTTAGCAATTCTCTACAATAATGCTGCCCTATGGCGATCAAAGTGTGTCACTTTTGGCATAATGGCTGGATTTGTGCCTTGGCATCTGGAGAGAGACTGGTGATTCTCAGAAGCAATGTACTCTATAATTAATTATTGGGGGAAGGGATGAGGCACTGACAATCTACACAGAGACAGTAGCAGGCACTGAATGCAGATAACTCATCTGAGAGATTAGTTCATTGTTGGCATCTCAGAGGAATAATTTGCTTTACTTGTCACCAAATGTGCCTGACACAGAGTAAGCTAATTTAAATGCTTCTGTGGTCAGATCTGCACAGTCAAATCACCCTTACCTTTGCAGTACATATTAGAGACCTCTCAAATTAGCAACTGTGGAACAGTTTTCCTATAGATGGATAGAAGAGCACAAAGTTCTCCTCTCTTGCATTTTTGGGGTATAGGAAACCATTTTTAAAAAATGGAACAGAGCACACTACCACACACCAACTCATGTATGATTTACTCTTCCATACCTACTAATTTTGTCAATAACATATTTACTAGTTTGGTAAATGTACCACACTGAGCTGATCGGGAGCTATCCACAAGAACTACAAAATCTCTCTGTACTAACCACCATAGAAGATAGATGATATTAGCAAGGCAAAAAGTCCAGTGACTGAAACACATGTGTGACTAGCTGTGCAGTCTGAATAAGGCAAGTGCCGTATTTTTCACTCCATAGGATGCACCTGACCATAGGACGCACCTAGTTTTTAGAGTAGGAAAACAAGAAAAAATATATTTTGCTTTCTTGAATTGTCCTAGGCATAGCAGCCAACTCCTAGAGCAGGGGTGTCAAACTCAAATTCATCGGGGGCCGCATCAGCAGTTTGGTCACCCTCAAAGGGCCGGTTGTATCTGTAGGACTATGTGTCCACTCTTTATTATCATAAATTATTGTCACTGCATTCAATTATTACTGTTTTTTGTAATAATGTAAGTAATAACTAGCTCTGAAAGCAGAAACATAGTCAGAATAATGGCAAGTAGATATTCAAATGTACAATTATTGTACAATTTATTGAAAAATGATTTTTGGTAACTGCACTGGGTGGTGGAGGCTCGCTAGGGTTTCATGCAGGACCTTTGCAGAGCTACTAGTACCTGGAGATGCTGGGGTGCTTCTGCATGCAGGACAGATGTTCTGCCAGTGAGCCACCACCCTTCACCAAAGGGACTGGCTGAGGTTGACTCACTGGAGCTGCTCTCCTGGTTCCAGGGTCTAAGGGCCAGAAGTATAAAGCAGCATCCTATGTTTCTGAGGAGAGGGAGAGGGAGGGGAGGGGAGGGGAGGGAGGAAGAAAAGAGGGAGTGGGAGGGAGAGAGGAAGAAAAGAGGTGAGAGAAAGAAGAGTAGGAAAGAAGGAATAAAGAAGGAAATAAAAAGAAAGAGGGAGAGAAGACAAGAGATAAAGAAGGAAGGAAGGAGAGGGAAAGAAAGAATAAGAATGAGAGAGAGGAAGAAAGAAAGAAAGGGAAGGGGGGGTCGCTGCCTTGATTCAGCGCCAGAAAAGAGCGCGAAGGGACCCAGGGGCAAAAAGCATTTCCTGTGCAGCGTGAGGCAGCGGGTGTCCGTTTTAGGAGAAGTGCGTAAAGCCTCAGAGTTGCACGTCCGTGAGGCTGAGCCGCGGCAGGAGGAGGAGGAGGTGAGGCAGGAGGAGGAGGAGGAGGTGGCTTGCCGGGTCGGTGCCCGGCAGCGCCGTGCGGAGAGTCCCGAGCCTCTGGGACGCAGCAGTGCTCTGTAGCACTTTGAATCCTCCTCCTCCTCCACGCGGCACTGCTGGGTGCTTTGTCTGTGCTTCAGCAGCAGCAGCCGTTTCCAGGCACCGAGCCGTGGCAGGAGGAGGATTCAAAGTGCTACAGAGCACTGCTGCGTCGCAGAGGCTCGGGGCTCTCCGTGCGGCGCTGCTCTGGCCGCCTTTCTACCCCCCCCCCCCGGCCCCAGCTGTTTGTTGGCGCTTGCGCGGCGCTTCAGCAGCAAGGTCCCACTGCTGGGTCCCGCTGGCTGGGGCGCTCGGCGGGCCACATGACGAGGTCTGGCGGGCCGGATTTGGCCCCCGGGCCTTGTGTTTGACACCAGTGTCCTAGAGGCCTAGGTGCCTTTGCCCCCCAAAAAACTAAATATTTGAGGAAGCTTCTTTTGCAAAGGGGGAAAACTCCATTTTTTTGAGGATCAGCTCAAAGTTGTGCTGCTTTTTTTGCAAATGGGAAAAGCCCCGTTTCTTTGGGGGGGGGGGGGTCAGCTCACAGTTGTGCATCATTTTTTGCAAATGGGGAAAGCTCCATTTTTTGAGGATCAGCTTGAAGTTGTTGAGCTGACCTTGCAAAGGGAAAAAATCCTGTTTTTATGTGGTTCAACTCACAGTTCTGCAGCTTCTCTAGGAAAGGAAAGGGACCCATTTCTACAGTTTCCAGACAGATAATCTAATCAGCCAGTCACATGCCGCTGGGGAAACAAGCAGCCTCTCTTTGCAGACAACAATTGAGGCCTGGGCAAGGGGCCTGGGCGGGGCCGGGCCGGGAGCTGGCTCCCTTATCTCTCCCCCCCCCATCTCTTGCAATCAGCTGCTGAGCGGGTCCTTTCAACACTCTCTTTCCCTCTTGTTAGTCTTTAGCTCTTTCTTTTTTCTTTTTCTTTTAAAAAAGGACTATCTGTCTTTGGCCCCTGGGCAATTCGGCTCCAGGGACCACGCATTTGCTCCATAAGACGCACAGACATTTCCTCTTACTTTTTAGGAGGAAAAAAGTGCATCTTATGGAGCAAAAAATATGGTAAATTCTAGTTGTGGAAATCTACTTTACTACACACTAGTGAATGAACACTCTGAGCCAGTGATAGCTGAATGCAACAGCAGTACACTTCAAACCAAAGTTGTTCTTTCCCCCCTAAATTTGGTATATCTATACAAAAAAAGCATTGATAAGATAGGCAAGGAAAAGAATTAATAGTGTCAATGGTTAGAAACAGGTGTAGGTTGAGCTTTGCCTTTAAAACAGAAACAAAAAGAAAGCATCACTCTTGGGGCTATATCACAAATGATGAAAAATAGTGTTTAAGTTCTGAATTATACATACACATTCACTATGTATCACTTGTTCCAATATAAATAGTATATGAAAGCAATTCTAATAAAATATCTTTGTCAACATCAGGGCCGTCTTAAGTATATTTGGCGTCCTGGTGCCGAGGTGCGACGGATCCCTCCGGCGCCCCCGCCCCGCTTTGCGTCGCGGCAGGCGGCCGGAGCTGCGCGGCCGGGCCGGCGGGCGCAGCGCACAGCACAGCTGCCGGGGGTGCAGCTCCACAGTGGGTGGGTGGGCGCAGCTCCGCAGCGGGCGGGTGGGTGCAGCTGTGCAGCATCCCCCTGGCGGGCGGGTGCCCTGGCGCCCTGTGCCACCCAGCCTGGCCGTAGGGCTGGCCCTGGTCAACATTGTATAAAAGGAAACATTTCCTGTACTTGCGTGTAATGCTAACCTAACATGCAGCCGACTCATCCTCTGATTCTGCCCCCCCCCCCTCTATAATGTGGATGCAAAACTGGAAGCATTTGCTTCTGTTTTCAATTAACCCTGGTTTCTTATGTGCAAACCTGCACAAACTGCGGTTAGTGTTAACAATGGTTTAGTAAAATAAGCCAATACCAGTACAAGGTTAATTATTTGCAAAAGTCCACATCTACTTGGTGGATGGATAATATTTTAGAAGGACAGTCTCCCATGTCTCTATCATCCTTCACTACAATCCTGCAAAACCTAAGAGGCCAGCTAGGTAACTATGCAGTTTCAAGATGTGTATATACATATGTGCAGAAACATACAAATCTACAGACTGCTTACTGTTAGTCAAGAACCTCTCTAAGTTTCCTGTGGGAACTTTAGCTCTGACTTATACTGGATGGATTTTCCACTATGTCATCACTTTGCCTAATATATCCAAAACCATAAAAAGCCATCACAGCTTGTGCAGATCACAGTTCTCAGCAGCAAAGTGCTTCAAACAGCCTAAGGTAAATTGTGGAAATTGTTTTTTGTAAAAGCATTCAATATTTTTATGAAGCAATTACAAAATAATACAGCTTGTTTTTAATTTTTTATCTGTACATATTGGGATTCTAAGCGGTTCTGGGCAAAGTGCAGTGAATTAAAACTGCATACACACAGAAGAAAGTAAGCCTGGAGCATAGACAGACAGGGCTTTCACAATGACTTCACTGGTTGCTTCACATGAAGACTTACATTACATCATTCTAGGCTCCACTGCCCAACAATTGAGCCCCTTCAACCCTGTAGTGCTCTTCTCACATTTGGGGCCGTGTTGCCAGCAATTTTCACTCAGAATAAGTGAAGCTAGCATGCCATTTGCTCTTATCAGGGGCTTCAGGTAGTGATCCCTCACCATAAACAACACACTTTGAAAACTGACTATGTTGTTACTACACTTGGTGTCCTGCTAGGTTTTGTTCCCTGAAATTGAACAGAAGATCCCATATAATATAGAATGTTTTGGATAAACAGATTCCCAGAAATACTTGTCTTAATGTACATATTTCCAAAGACACATGGACAAATCCTCTTAAACCCACTTACACCCTAAAAGACAATTCCACCAATTCCACCCCAAACCAACTTATTTCCCATCAACTGACTGGTCAACACTCTTAATGGCTAATAAATTATTTTTCTGTCCTAAAGGAAAAGTCAATGGTCTATTAATGTGAGCTTTTAATTTCTTTTTGCTTTTAACTTGTTTTTAACGTCTTATAATTTAATCATTTGGTTTTATATTTTTATATTGTTATAAACCACTGTGATGTATCTTTACGATACAGTTGTACAGGGTTCAGCAAACTTTTTCAGCAGGGGGCCGGTCCACTGTCCCTCAGACCTTGGGGGGGGGGGCAGACTATATTTTGAAAAAAAAAATGAACGAATTCCTGTGCCCCACAAATAACCTAGAGATGCATTTTAAATAAAAGGACACATTCTACTCATGTAAAAACACCAGGCAGGCCCCACAAATAACCCAGAGACGCATTTTAAATAAAAGGACACATTCTACTCATGTAAAAACATGCTGATTTCCGGACCGTCCGCAGGCCGGATTTAGAAGGCGATTGCGCCGCATCCGGCCCCCGGGCCTTAGTTTGGAGACCCCTGCAGTTGTATATAACTATGTTTATAAATAAATAAATAACAAGATTACAAACTATTCTGAGGTTTTTTCAGCAGTCAAGTGCTATATAAATTTTATGAAATAAACAAATTATGAAATAAATAAATGCCAAACCATTAACACAGAAGTCATTCTACTGTTGCATGAAAGGATAGACACTAAAATGGAATCAATGGAATTCCCTCTGCCCAGCAGGATCTAGCATTGCAAATACCCAATATGCAAAGCATCTCAATGCCTCAGGGCAGACACCGCTCTCATCTGAAACTGTTAAAACCAGTGGGGGTCTGTTTTATTTATGGTCTCTGAGCTGTGTGAAAATGAGAGCTGACAGTAGAGCCAATACAAGCCGTCTGTCCTGTACAGTAAAATCCCATGTGCTGGCACTATATTACACTGGCAGATCAAACAAACTTCTCTTTAAAAGGAATACTCAGTGTTTTAGCACATACTTCAACACAGGTGTTGTACTTCTCTCATTTCCTCTCATTTGCTATATTCTATAGCTGGGACAGGGAAGCACAATATAAACAGTTGGTTTTTTATTATTACTACATAGCAAGCAGAGCAACGAGTATGTTATCCAGGAATAAACAGTCCTCTTAAAGAGAGAGAGAAAGAGAAAGAGAAAGAGAAAGAGAAAGAGAAAGAGGGGGAGGGGGAGGGAGAGGGAGAGGGAGAGGGAGAGAGAGAGAGAACCATCACTCAGCTCCCAGGCAGACCTTGCACACAGCAAGCACAAGAAAAGCCAGTGCAACACTTGCCTGCCTGCCTGCCCAGCCTCCCACTTGTCTGTCCTTTCCCAACAGCAAGGGCTGGCAGGCTGGACCCTCACCCGCTTACTTGCTTACTCCGAGGCCATCTCAGCTTCTGTCAGCCAGCACCCCCTGGCCAGCCCCAGATGCACCATTTGCCTGGGGAGCTTGTAGCCAGAGCCACAGCAACAAACAGCTGTGCAAGCCTTTGGGAGGCAGAGATGCGAGAGGGCATCAGAGGAGGGAGGGAAGGGAAGGGGGACAGAGGCCAGTGTTGTCCGTGGCACCCCACTGACCATCATTCAAGGCACCCCAGGGTGCCACGACACACTGGATGAAAACCACTGTCTTAACCCATGAGAAGTTCAGCAACTGCAAGCAAGGTTCTCAAGACACATACACTTCTTTCTTCCCCTTATAGTTTACAATGCTGACCAATGTCTAAAATTCTGACATAGTGGCGGGTAACTTGATAATACAGCCCTTTTGATGAGCTTTGGTTATTATCTGACCCCACTAAACTGTGCCTGCTTAACAGATGTTCTCATTTTCTTTTCTTCTCTCTTTTTTAACCTATCTTTAAGGTCTGGCAAACTGTCTGTTCTGTTAACAGTGGGGTGTTCTCAGTACATGGGCTGCAGAAGATTATAACAATTTTTTTTGAGTTTACACTGATGCTTCAAAAAAAAGATGAGCCTTTTGAGGACTGCATCTGTGAGATCCTTTCAGGATTCATGGTACCAAAAGGTCTGCCATTCTTTAAAAGGCTTACAGCAACTACATCAGAGCAAAATGAAAAAGCCCCCGGAAAGCTACTTGGCCAATGGGGAAGCGTTTATGTTAAATACATACATTTCAGAAAATTCCAGGCACCACCCACCATCCATCATTCAGAGAGGGGTAAACAAGGCAATGTGGCATTTCAGTTAGACTTAAGGGGTAAGATATGACAGTCATGGAACTATAGGATGCAGTGGCCACTTCACTAGTATAACCACACTGAAGCTCAAATACCTCCTCAAAATCAACATTTTTCACCAATTCTTTTGTGCCATCTCCCAGCATTCCCTACTACCTATAACTAACAGTGCAACCCTATACAGTCCACAGATCATCCTGGAGAGAGAAAGCAGAACTTTGGGTCTGGGATTCATATGCTCTCTCCTCTCTCTGAGAGTTCCTAGGTAAAGGTAAAGGAACCCCTTACCATTAGGTCCAGTCGTGACCGACTCTGGGGTTGTGACGCTCATCTTGCATTATTGGCTGAGGGAGCCGGCATACAGCTTCCAGGTCATGTGGCCAGCATGACTAAGCCGCTTCTTGCGAACCAGAGCAGCGCACGGAAACGCCGTTTACCTTCCCACCAGAGCGGTACCTATTTATTTATCTACTTGCACTTTGAGGTGCTTTCGAACTGCTAGGTTGGCAGGAGCTGGGACCAAGCAATGGGAGCTCACCCTGTTGTGGGGATTTGAACCACCGACCTTCTGATCGGCAAGCCCCAGGCTCTGTGGTTAACCCACAGCGCCACCCGCGTCCCTGAGAGTTCCTATTAGGTCTCAAAAAGTTTTTTGTTCCCATCCAGTATCTGCCAGTCAGGATCAGCACCTCTAAGAAACATGAAAAGGTCCACACATAAGGGGTTGTAGTCAATGCAGCATTAAGCAGAGTGTTCTATCAGTGCAATGATTTTTTCCTTGCACAATGGAACAATCTACTCCTCTTCTCCCACTGTGCACCTCCAAAATCTTTTATGGGGTTAAACCCAACCCTCCAGAGCAGACCTGAGGACAGTACAGGGTACACAGGGTGTGTGTGAGAGAGAGGAGGGAATCCCTAGCCTTAGAGCAAAAATGTGGAGAGGTATGCTGCTAGAAGCCATTTTAGCAACACAGTGAATGTATTGTTGGTTGGTAACCCCTTACAGTTTTCCCCAAGCACCATCCACCCTCAACCCCAGCTAAAGTTAACTAGATCAGCTGTTAAAAATGAGTTTTTTGGAATGGTAGTGGTAGTTGTAGCTGCAGCAGCAGTAACAGTATTGAGGAACATCTATGATATGAACAGAACTCCAGCAACGTGGAATAGGTCAGGGATAGGCAAACTTGGCCACCAGATGTTTTGGGACTACAACTTCCATCATCCCTGACCACTGGTCCTCTTAGCTAGGGATGATGTGAGTTGTAGTCCCAAAACATCTGGAGGGCCGACTTTGCCTATGCCTGGAATAGGTCATAAATGGTTAAATTAAGGACTGTCTCTAAAACATAAGATTTTATTCTACAGTCTGCACCTCAGGAGAAAAGAACTGCAAACAAGACAAGAAGGTGATTGTAAGTGAAAATAACATGGGTAAAGTTCCCTTTTGGCATCCATCTGTCTCAGCAGACAATGGAGGAGTGCACCTTTGGGGGGGTGTAGTCAAACTGTTGAAGAGTTACAGTGCCTGCTGTGGCTGTAGAGACTGATACGGAGAGACTTTTTTTTTGCAGCTGGGGCAGATGAAGGCATCTGTTTTTTGCTGCCACGGATGCACCACAGTGTTTCTTCTCTCTGCATTCCTCCCAGTGGTCATACCTCCTCTGGTCACTGCTATGGATACACGACCTGAGAGGTTATCTATCTCTTTATATTCATGGCAATTAATGCAATAATGCATATGAACAGACAGTTATCTGGATAAAAATGTAAAAATACATGACTGCTATTGACTTTCTTTGAAGTACATAATTAAAAGAGATGGTCTGTGTTAGAGCTCTGAACTTGCAGTGAACTGTAGGACTAATTATGACCTGACAATACATGGAACATCTGTTAGCCTAATTGTTGTTCTGCAATAAGTACATGCAGCATGAAACAAGCAAGGATATTTAAAATATAAAAGCATACGTTGCCAATATTAGAGGACTGCCTGTTTTAAATGACCTTGAAAGTGAAAAAGTTAAATCAAACATTAGCAACAGTGCAACACACTATTGCAATCCTGAGTTTTAAGATGCACAGTCTTGTCACACTAGAGCCTTTTAGCATTACATAGTCCTGCTCTACTGCAATCAGCTGGATACAGAATTATAAGTGCGTTCCATATTGCTAACTATAGCACCATTATCTTCATTAACAATGCCAGTCTTAACTACAACTGTGGGTGCCACAGTATTGATGGGCCTATTCCACACAGATGGGCAATATCCTCAACCCTCTAGGTACCTGAAAAGTGCTACATGCACAAAAGTAGCTGTGAGGGATGTAGCTGGCTACCCTCAAGCAACAACACTCCAAACCATCTTGTCTTTAAGACTTTTATTGTGGATATTATTTACAGTGCAAGAGCTTCATGAAAGCATGTCTACTCAGTATCATAAGATTCTCGTAATGGCGCTTTTCGGCTCCTCCTCCAGCAGAGTAGTTTGGGGAACCCAAATCTCCGCCCCTGCGTTTGCGAGCTGCTGATCGCCTCAGTTCCAGGGTGAATTTGAAAGGACGCCCCTCTGATGTTTCCCCGCTAGAAACCTCTGCTGGCCCCTCCTCCCTTGCTGGTATCACAGGCTGTAGGTTGTGCTCTTGGGTGCTGCCTGAGCCCTGCCCCACTCTGCTCATTTCCTCCTTCCTGTCTCCTGCCCCTTCGCTGTTGTCAGAGCCGTTTGAAGAACTGGAGTTGATGAGGGGTGGCTGTTCCCTGTAAGCCCACCCCCTTACAGTAGCCCTGTACTGTTGCATTTTAATGCATTAACAGGTTCCCCACCCCCACTGATGTCGGACTTTTGAGCATCTGCACAAAGACATTTTTTTAAAATGGGGAATGCAATGGCAGAAGGGACTACACTGCTTTAAAGAACATGGCCAAGGAGCACGCAATACAAAATACATGTATCTGTCACCAGCCACACCAGTGTAGAAAGTTAGACAATGACACCAGTCTGCACTGTAATCCTGAATCTATTTAAAGTCCCCAAAATCAAGGTAAGTGAGCACTTGAGAAAACCACGGGAAAACAGAGAAAACATGGGAGTAGCATTGTCTGGTTTCTCCAGAATAATTGAGTAAACAAATGGGATTAGAAAATGCTACATTGTCACGGGACCTGTTATGTTTTTTTTACAGCTTTTTGAAAATAAAGTTGAAATTTCAATTAACCATTATGCATAAACTTATGATAGAGGCCATATACATTCCAAAGAGCACTAAGACACAGTCTGTCCCACTAAAACATGACTAAAGGTATTAGCCTCACATACAAGAATGCCTTTGAATGCACAAACTGCCAGAAAATTCTAAGCTGGGGACACAGTACCATTCACTTCTGGTAAGCATGCCTCATACCCTGTTTCTCATATTTTAAGACATACCCATAAAATAAGCCATAGCAGGATTTTAAGCATTCAAGGAATATAAGCCATACCCCGAAAATAAGACATAGTGATAGGCGCAGCAGCAATGCCGGCCGCGGCAGGAGGAGGAGGAAAAAAATAAGACATCCCTTGAAAATAAGCCATAGTGTGTTTTTTTGAGGAAAAAATAAATATAAGACATGTCTTATAATATGAGAAACACGGTACTTCCACCCTCTGTACCATATGCTGCTACAGTAGGAATAAAGGACACCCATCTATTCTAAGAAGTGGAAATGGAGAAGACAATAAAAGGGGAGGCCCTGTAAACGAAATCTCTCCCAGCTGCTTCAGTAAGATTCAGCAAGTAACCAGCTGCTCGCGAGAACAAAGCTTCTTCAGCAAATGGGCTAAAACTCAAGAACTAACATATTCATCCAAATCTTTCCAGCTGTTTGATTATCTATTCTAGGACCTTTCCTGGTATCAATGTCAAGCTCACCGGTCAGCAGTTACCTGGGTCTTTCTTTTCCCCCTTTAATGTATTTTATATATTTATACAGAAAGATGTACTGATGGGATCACAGAATTGTAGATTTAGAAGGGATCCCGATGGTCATCTAGTCCAACCCTCTGAAATGCAGCAATCTCAACACACAGTCCCCCATCCAATTTGAAACCATACTGGCCTGTGCTTTGCATTGCAAATGTCCAGTATTAGCAATTTTATTGTTGCACCACTAGGGAACTATAAAAAATTATTCATATATTTATATTTAAAGGAGTAGCATACACTGGCATAATGAAAGAACAAGAGCTGTCACCAGTGTTTACATACCTTGCTGAAAGCAATACTAAAATATATCCACAGCACATAGATGGGAGAGCATTGTGTCTTCAGAAGAAAGGCAACACACTCATCTCTTATCCTCTCCAGGATCTCTGCATATACAACCAGAGCCCTGAGCCACAGAGAAGTACCTCTTCTTACCATGTTGTATGCTACAATACACTTAGAACACACTCCCATGTGCATAGAGAGGAATGGGAAGTTTTGGGTGTCAAGAAAAGGATAGGTGGTTTATTTTCCTCTTCCGCAATATGGTGCAATATAAAGATGCCTCAAAAGGGGAGTATTTTAAAAATAAATAAAAATGGGGTTGCTGTTACAAACCCTAACAGAACTCAGCCCCCAGTCTTTGTTTTTTGAAAGCTTTTGCTAAACAACCAATGAAGGCATTTTATTGGAATCATTGTGTGTTCCTTTTCTCCCACGCTCAGGATCCTGTTCCTAGGATTAATGTCCAAGATTAAATTAATGCAATTACCTGCAAATAATTTTTCTTTTTGCTTCCTTCCTATAAACATTTAAACTATTTAGATCAGCTTAAAAGGCTTGTGATGCATGTCTCCTTCACTGTTTACGCTCAGGAGGGCTGTTCAAATTGTTGTTTTTAATCAGACTCTGGAGCCTTCCTTGTTTCTTGAGATTGTCTAAGTTTCACTGTTTTCTATCATTTGTTTACATTTTATATTACTTTTACTGTTTTACTACTCTGATCTCCTTGGGGAGGAAGAGCAGGATATACATTATTGAAAATAAAAATAAATAAGACATCAATTCATTCTGGCTTTCCATGCTACTTCAGTGATGACTCAGAATCCTAATACCGGTAAGCTATGTTCTTATTAGGCTGTCATATGCAAACTGGTTCCTCCTTTCAAATGTACAGCCTTAAGGGATCAAGCACCGTTAGCACAACAAAACCACAAGTATTGTTTTTTAGGAAAAATACATATTAGCAATAATATTTGCAGGTGAACATGGTATCTTCCCTATTTAAGCTGCAGCTCATCTTAAAGCCATGAGGTCCAGGCAGAGCACTAAAACATACTGGAAGACTAGGCTTTGTACCTGGTGACTGGAAAAACACATTCTCAAATAAGGGCCCTTCCCATATCTCCTACTACATAGAGAGTCAGATTCTATTTATCATCCCATATCTACAGGATGGTGCAGGAGGCAGTGAGTAACAATGTAGTCATTGTTTAGTATTAAAATACCATTTTTATTAGAAATTTTAAAACAGTTCATAACATTTTCTCAGTAACATTTACAATATTATAAAGGTGGATCAATATGATTTTCCTTGCACCACAGATGAGGGTTAAGATTAAGTGGCGGAGGTTTGCCTAAAGCCACTTAAAGATCCAGTTTGCTCAAAACACTAAGCCAGACCATGGCTTCATACAAGTGAGCAGCTGCATTCCTCTAATAGTCCTGCTGCTAAGTCATGGTCTGACTTAGCATTATCCAAACCTAGACTCATAGTTTGTCTCCTTCAGACAAACACAAGCAATAAAACAATAGCAAAATCTTGGTTATAGTTCATGGCCTGACAAACTTGGTATAGGGAGTGGAAGCATATTCAATTAATATTGGAGGCAACTACAGGGGTCACTGGTTTGCTTCTGTGCACAATCTGAGGTGCTGATTCTCACCTTCAATTTGTCATCTGTTGTATTATACATAAACCAGACTGGTAAATTTTATTTGAAGTATTGCAGAAAAATCTACTGAAGTTTAACACTGCCTGGGTCCAACACAAAGAGGAGAGCTCTTCTGATAGGCCCTGAATTTAGAAAAAAACATAATATAATACAGTGGACGCTCGGGTGGCGAACATGATCTGTGCAGAAGGCACGCCCGCAAGCCATGTATGCGCATGCGCGGGACGCAGCTCAGCGCACCTGTATATGCGCAAAGTGCGGTTTAGCGCTCCTGCGCATGCATGCATGCATGCCGAAACCTGGAAGTAACCCGTTCCGGTACTTCCGAGTTTGGCACAGGGCGTAACCCGAATAGACGCATCCTGAAGCAGCTGTAACCCACGGTATGACTTGTTCTGCAAGACTTTTCCGGGTTAACTGCTGGACAATGTGATTATAAAATTTTATTTGTGACTGATAGTATTAGTAATTTTGTGCAGCTTTTGTGTTTTCATTATAGCTATTGCAGTTTTATTCTGAATATTTTTATTTTGCCGTACACTGCAAGGCATGATTAAACAACCCAAATCACCATGCACTGAACATAGTATATCCCTTTTCTCACACACTATAACATGTGTAAGACAGGTTATACAATCTCCCAGTGATCTATGTTGCATTACAAGGAAAAAGAATAATTCATCAGCACTAAAGGCAACAACAATCAATCAGCTGCAGTGACAATATTCTCATTAATAGATTGATGTTCACTTATATACAATCTATAAATATATGTTACATGAAGACCAAGCTATTTTGCTAGAGTTGCTTCATGCAAAAAGGAGATATCCAGACACCAGACTTCAGAAATACAAGTGACCTCACTGTACATGTCAGTGTTCCACAACAACATTTTTAAAACCCTAATTACAACATCAATTGCCCCTGACTTTCGGCAGTCTGGTGGTGATAAAGTTTCAGACAAGAGGTTTTACATTTTGATGAAAAGAACTTGCAGCTAAAATGAAAGAGACTGTGGAAAAGTCAGCTTTCATGTTGTGTCATTTTTTTAAAAACACAGTCTTCTTTGCCCCTTGAAAATGAAAATGTAATGTGTTCAATGTGTGCATTTTGCTTTTAAGCAGTCTCATAAAAAGGTTTATTCATGTAACTATTTTGGACTCTTATGAAGCTGCTTTGACTGAAAGAGCCATCACTAGTATTTCATAGGAGTACTTTACAGAAAAGCTATAGTAGGTTGATAGAAATCCAAGAATGTACATGGAAGCAATAGCTTTGAAAAGAAATAGCATGTGGGTCTTATCAGACAAACTATTGCCACTGCTGAGAAGTCTACACATTTCTTGGCACTATGCCTATAAAGCATTGTTTATTTTTTATATTTAGAGGCTGCCTTATAACAAAGGTTCTCCAGGAGCATTACAGAATAAAAACAAAGCAGCTAAAAGGCAACAATAAAAAGAGTAATACAAAACAATTGACACAGATCTAAACTAAACTAAACTCTGACTAAAACAAGCCCCAAATTGAGACCAAAAACGAAGAGCAGAGAATAAAACATAAAAAGCAAGATTTAATTTAAAAGCTACAGAAATATTTTTTAAACCATGGGAACAAAAGGGGTGTTGCCTGGAGCCAAAGTAAATCTGAGCCAGTACAGGAGCCAGGTGAGCCTCCCTGAGGAAGGCATTCCATAACTGAAAAGACCAGCCTCCTTACCCGAGGACCAGAAAGTGGCTAATCTAACACCAATTCTTAAAAAGTGATTCTGGAAATTACAGCCTGGTTAGTTAAATGCCTGTTGTAAGAAAACCGATGGATAGCATTATTGAAGGTGAAATTACCAAGAATATAGAAGAACAAGCTTTGCTGATGAAGAATTAAAAAAGGTAAAGGACCCCTGACAGTTAAGTCCAGTCGCGAACGACTCTGGGGTTGCGGTACTCATCTCGCTTTACTGGGCAAGGGAGTCAGCGTTTGTCCACAGAAAGCTTCCAGGTCATGTGGCCAGCATGAATAAGCCGCTTCTGGCGAAACCAGAGCAGTGCACGGAAACACCATTTACCTTCCCACTGGAGCAGTACCTATTTATCTACTTGCACTTTGACGTGCTTTCGAACTGCAAGGTTGGCAGGAGCTGGGACTGAGCAACAGGAGCTCACCCCGTCACGGGGATTCAAACCGATGACCTTCCGATCAGCAAGCCCTAGGCTCTGTGGTTTAGACCACAGAGCCACCAGCGTCCCAATGATCAAGAATTACTATTGCTCAAAAACTCAAAAGGGTTAGACATACAGTGGTACCTTGGTTTACAACCATAATCCGTTCCGGAGGTCCGGTTGTAAACCAAAACAGGTTGTAACCCACGGCACGCTTTCGCCAATGGGGCCTCCCAAAAAAATTGTAATTTTTTTTTGTAATCCAAAAAAATGGGTTGTAATCCCAAAAAAGGGACATGCATTTCCATGGTTGCAATTCAAAACGGTTGTAATCCAAAGCGGTTGCAAACCAAGGTACCACTGTAACTCATTTGAAAGTGTAAGCATGTGGATAGAGGTGATCTAGTAGACTCTGTATTTTCGAAAAGCTTTTGATAAAGTCCTTCATCAAAAATTGTCAAGTAAGCTTAGTAGTAACTAGAGGAGAGTTCCTCTTATTGATCAGGATGCAGGGATTAGGGGGAAACGGGCAATCCTCACAATGGAAGGATACATGTAGTGAGTGTTAGGATTTATGCTTTTTAACTCATTCATAAGTAATATCGGGCTAAGAGTGCATGCCAAGTGACCACAGCATAATAACAAAAGGGATTGGAAGGAATTCCAAAAAGATCGTTCCAAAATAGCAATGTCTTATTCTTCATTTTGTTTATATGCACAGTAGGAAACACTTGCTTTTCCTATTTAAAGCTACACGGTTGCAAATTTTGGCAGAACTCACGCGCAGTGAAAATACTTCCAGGTTAGCAGACTTCGGAAGTCGAGGCATTCATAAGTCAAGGTACCACTGTACTTAAAACCTTCCAGCTGTCATGCTATGGAGAACATGCCTCAGCTATGGAGAACATGCCTCAGTATAACCATCTCCGGGCTATAGTGAAAGAAAGGTTTTGGCCTAAGCAGGTCTTATTTTAAAAGAACATGAATGTAACTACGTGCAAGCCTTTTAAGTCCTAAATGGTTTGGGCCTAGGATATCTGAAGGACCCCAAATTAGAGCTTGCCAATCACTCAGATCATTATAAGAGGCCTTGCTGCATGTTTCTTGGCCCTCTAAGAGGGGTCAGATGACCACACAGGAATGAACTCGCTGAGCAATTGACCCTAGGATTCAAAATTCTTTGCCTTGGAAGTCCCATTTGTTTTCCTCTCTACTCACGTTCTGGTGGAGAGAAAATAATATTATTCCAAAAGGCAATTTGAAAGTGTGTTACTTTAGCGACCTGCTACTTGTTGTACTTGCATATATAATCAATCTGCAGCTACCTTTTTTACTTTTAAATAATTTTGCTGTTATGTCTTTGGCTTTTTATGCTTGGGGTTTATTGCTAATTTTATGAGGGATCTATTGATTGTGCATGGGTTTTTGTTTTTGCCATCTTGGGTGTCTTATTGATATAAAGGTGGAACAGAAATAATTTTGAACAACAACATATACACTATTTCAGATACAAGATTACTACAAAGCAAAACGCTGGAAAGCTGCTCTGGCAGCAAGGCATCTTCTCTCCAGATAAACACATGCAGGATCTTCCCAACATAATGTGGAATCTTTATATTCCATTTATACAAATGGAAAAGACTCCTGAGAGTGAAACTATTCTTCCTAAAGAATTATGATTAAGGTAAAAGGGGTGGGAACATATAAACCAGCAAGGAATAATATCCAAGTACAGTAATGCCCACTTTCTGATTTTAATATATATATTTCCTTGAAGAAAAGCATATGTTCTGCTGGAAACCTTTAATTGTCTCCTAAATGTAATAAGCATTTTTATTTTTAACTCAGGAAATGGGTTCAGTTTTTAGCCTATGCAGATCATTAAGCTTGTCTGCATGCAGTAATGCTCCTTTGGACAATGTTCTGCTTATGAAATTAAGATGGCATGACAGAGTTTAAAGGGCAGTCATTGCACAGCTGATGTAATGAAAATCATTCACCTTCAGATGCTATTGAAACATGTTATGTTCCCTTCTTATCCAGCCCCACAACCACTTGTTACACCTACTGCTAAGGTGAAGAATTAAATAGGAGTATAATTTTGGAGCAGAGGTGCTAAATTCTACTTCCCAGTCTATCAAGTCAATATAGCTTTTTTAAAAACAAAACATACAATATAACTCCCTAGATCATTATTTCTTAGGTAGGTATGAAAGGGAGAAATAACAGCACAGCAATTCAGACAATACTGTTCTACTGTTGAACACCTCTAACAATGGAGCAATCTCATCTGACTTTACCATTTGCCTAGCCAGTGAAAAGAAAATAAAGCTATTCTAATAGCTTAGAAGGAATATAACAACTGGGGGACAGAAATAGTACTTCAAAGCCCCTTCCTTATACGCCAAAATTTCTTGTTATCATGACTCTTTTGGGCAGGAAAAAAAATTCTCCATGATTCGAACATAGCCTCTCTTTTCTTATTATTCAATAAGGCTTTAGAGGTTTGCTCTAACTGGACAAAAGAACCAGATGCCATATCAGGATTATCCTTTTTATATTGGAAGTATGTGGTTTCTTAAAATTTCTACATTCCCTATCAAGCCTATTATTTCCCTTGAATCTGTTGAGGGGGCTGTTGATGTCTTTGAAACACCTGCAAGGAACTTGAAAATTATCTTAATAGCATATAACACATTTTTAATTTTATCCTATTTTAGCTTTAAGGCCCAGCTAACTACAGTATATGACTGTCTTTTAGTGCTGGCTCTCAGTATCATAAATATATTGTTCGAATAGCCCCCAACAACTATTAGAATGAGGTTTATTTAGAACTGGAGGAACATATGCATCAACCATTATTAGGCTAAATAGCTTAAATTTTACTAGACAACAACAAGACTCACAAGATGAGAAGCCTGCAGAGAGGAAGATATGAGGTATACATATGAGGAAGATATGAGGCATACACTATATTCCTGTGACTTCTCCTTGGGATAATTGCTTTCAGAAACCTAAGTAGTGCAAAGTTTCCAGGCCAGATCTAGACATTGACTACACAGAGAGAATTCCATCTTATGAAGAAGACACAGGGAGATGGATCTAGACTTCCCTTTCCACAAATGAATAGACTACTTCTGCTTGTAGAAAGCACCTATAGCTAGCAAGGGCAAGACTGAAAGATGGAAGGGAGGCAATTTGTACCAAGTCCACCTTACACTGCAACTCCCAGCATCACTTCCCATGCTGTTATGTAGGATCCCTCAACCTTTTCGGGAGACAGGATCCTGCAGGGGAAAGGAAGAACTAGCAAATAACTCACTCCCCCTAAAGTGGGAGAGTCCGTGGGTGGAGTTCGGCCAACCTGACAACTGTATACAACCCAAGTTCTGCACTAAAGCTTTCCAAAGGCTGAAATAACCAGCATAGTCTGTGCATGTTGCCAACATGAATGGTTTTTATGCTGTTCTTGCCTCCTTTCAGACAGAAAGAAAAAGCAGCTCCACTGGCACCATGCTTCAATTCTATCTCTGCTTAGTACCAAATGAGACTGAACACAGAAAAATGATGAATGCCCATCTACTTAAAAAGGAAGAGAAACCTCTTCTCTTTGCTGTGTGTATGATGTCAACAATGCTTTCCATTATCAACATGGCATCATATTTGAGCCTAAATAATGGTAACCAAACTTTGATTTGAATGCACAAACGAAAAGCAATGTGCAAAATACAAAACACATAAGAAATTAGTGTGGATAATTCTTTCCTAGAAATTAGACAAGAGTGGAGCTTTTAAGTGCTGACTACTCTAGAGGGAAAAGTTTCAGTTCTGTAACCAATTACAGCATACACCCTGCTGTATGCACTTAGGATTCATTCACATCTTGTGAATTTCTAATTAACGTAAGTAGTTCAATGTGTCCCAGAACCCAAATTGCTTTTTCAACTTTAATAAACATCCAGAAATTCCCCTACGACTGGAGGATTATCAGACTGATGAAGGAAATATCTAGCCACACTGTTCAAATGAACAGTCGCAGTAACCTTTGCGCCAGAGAGATCAGCTACCATTAAAGCAAAGAGGAGGAGGACAGAGTTGGAAATTATAATTGTGAACATTTTAATACAAATAAAAAAATATTCAAACCAAAAGTGCAACTTTTATTCTTTGAGAACAAGTAGTGGAAAATAGCTTGGCATTATAGCAATGCATTTTGCTTCTCTGCAATCTGTAAAAAATAATAATGGTAAACTCCAAAGGTGTCACTGTGTGACTAAGTCAGACATCTGATATTACAATGGGACTTTACCTTCTTTTCCTCCCCCAGCACACACACACACAGAATGTGCCTTCAAAATGTATTTGAGGGTAGTGGGATCCTCAGAAGCAGATCTGGAGGTTGCGAAAGGGAGGAAAGGAAGGGTAAAACTTACCTGATGAGGGAGCTTCTCAGTGGAAGCACCCAGGGTTTGGAATTCCCTTTCCCATCAAGTACAACTCGCATTAACTTTATTTGGTTTTAGGCACCATTAGAAACTCAGCAATTTATTTAGACTTGTAGTGGGGAAGTGCAGCCAATCTTGGTTGTGTTGTTGGAGGAACAGTTGGGAATTTTATTTTTGTTCATGTGATATGACAGTTAGGTATAACATGATTTTTATAATTATTATTATGTGACTCGCTCTGGGATCACTGCACTATGAAAATCAAGACAGGAAATTCAATAAAATAGTTTAATTGTAATCTGTGTTTTGTCTTGAAGTAATCTTGCAAGAAATTATTACAAATATACAAAATATTCTGTAATGTGTTTTTGAAACCTACCATGACCCATTTGTTGTAGTTAATACTGCAACTTAGAAAAGTACAAAAAAATGCTTTCCCTGTGCACAATAGTGTGACAATATTCAAGGAGGATAAGCCACAATGAGGTTATGGCAAGGGCAGCCTGAAGGCAAAAACATATGTTCACATTAGGAACCAATTCCGTTACTTACTGGATTGAATGATTTATAGACACACAAACAAACTGACACACAGTCACATTTTGATACCATGGATTCAGGTTTTGGTAAATTTTAAACCATAATGAAGACTCTAACACACTATGGTGGAAGTTTATTGAAACTGTAGGAAGAGGGAAGTTGTGTTTTAAAACAAGAACAGTCAGTGCTGAAGAGATATTGAGCTTCTAAGAAGAAATAGACAGTTGTGAACCTTGTCTTTGCTTCAAGAATGTGAAATCATCAAGAGGTCATAGAGAGACCATATCCACAGGGAAGCAGCTGAAAACATTTGTGGTGATTTTCTACATGTCTTTCATTCTCTGATTGAACACATTATTAGACAGATGCATCTAGTCTGCCATGTTTGACATTAAATTAAAGAGCTTCAACACATCCAGAATATACAATAATGTTTCATGCTAGACATGTTAATGCAAGGAAGGGCTCTATACAACTAGAGGGCTAAATTAAATGCTACATTAATTGCATGAGTGCAATTTACATGTACATATTAAAGTGAAACCCATTAAAAGCTATTGTTTGACTAGGGAAGGAATCCTCCATCAGCTTCTTAATCCTTCTAAATGCAAATAGCAGCTTCAGAGAGGACATTTTTGTAGAGACCGTGTGAGGAGAGTTATAGAGTTTAATCATTCTCTCCTTCTCTGAAATCCTGCTGCTACTACGGTATAAACTTTAAAAAGAGAAACTTGGATATTAATGGCAATCACACAATTAAATGGTCACATGTAGTTTGCTCCTCATTGGTCAAAGGATATGCAATGCTTATATTGTACATCACCATATTTTTGTAATAGCACTTTAGAAAAACTCCTATAAATAAATAAAGCAAAATGCCATGATTCCAGCTTCAGAGGACTTACCTTGAATGATAGAAACACAGGTCTTTCCCTTTAGGTTACATCAGGGAAAATATAACATAAACAAAGGTAAAGGAACCCAAAGGTAAAGGTTATGGAAACCTATTAATACCATTTTTGATGAGATATACACAGCTTTAACAAACAGGAAAGCAGTCCATAGAATTAGCAAGAACTAAACTATGTTTTTATTGAGAATTATATGTAATTTTCCACATTTTTAAATAAATGAAAAGCAGCTGTTAAAGGCTGCAAGTGGGAGTGGAGAAAGAGTATAGGGTTCTTCACCCTTCCCTGCTACAAAGTTTGTATGAACCTATCTTCTATCCCACAAAACAGAAAGGTAATCTGGGGAGGAAAAACAATATTTAAAAAGGAAATAATTGACTCTCCAAAGGAAATAATTGACTCTCCACAGCCAGTGCATCTATCTTCCTCACCTTCAGATTGCTGCCTCCAGAAAAAAATGCCAGGGGAAAGTTACATGGAACTCTGCATAATGTTTAATTTGGCCATGAGTGAGGGAGAACACTACAGAAGCAAGGTAATAAATGCTGAATAACTTCAAGTGAAGGACCTAATGTTCTTTACTTTTTCATCAGTTGAATGCAAAAGGACGGAGCAGGAATTCCCCTTCCTTAACAAGTACATACTCTCTACCAGGCATCCCCAAACTTCGGCCCTCCAGATGTTTTGGACTACAATTCCCATCATCCCTGACCACTGGTCCTGCTAGCTGGGGATCATGGGAGTTGTAGGCCGAAACATCTGGAGGGCCGCAGTTTGGGGATGCCTGCTCTCTACTGATGAAGTGTTTGGCACGAGAACATTGTCATAACATGAATCTTGCAACTCTTTCTATGGATGTCTCTGTCCTTTATAGAAAATATTACTACTGTGAAGAAAAGATAAATTATGGAATATCATTACAGGACAACATTGACCATTGTTCCTTTGGGCAGCGGGGGGGGGGGGGAGACACTGAAATAGCTATTTATTCTCATATTAGCATCCCAGCGTGGTATTGAGACATTTGTTCCCAAAGTCTCTCATATAATATTTTTGGTTGCTTTTGTTAATGGTGCAATTTCATCCTCAGCTGCCTCCTAAAATACAGTGACATACACACATTCTTGGGAATAACTGGGTAATTCCATGGAGCTTAGTTTTTAAGATAACTGGATGCTAACAACACTTTATGCAGAACAAAGCATGCTTGGTTCACTTAGCACTGCAGCTGTGCAAGGCTGAGCTGTTAAATCCTGGTGACTAAAGCACAGCAGTAGCCAAATCCCTGCCTTCCACTTAGTTTTGTTCACAAGTGGTCCTGAAAGCATACAGTACATCCATTGCAGTAATACCTCCACGAACGTCTGCCTTGTCTAGCGTTCATTCCGGCGAACGTACGCAGCAAACCCAGAAGTACCGGAACGGGTTACTTCTGGGTTTGCCACTCGCGCATGCACAAAGTACTAAATTGTGCATGTGCAGAAGCGCAAACTGCTTTGGGCGCGTGCGCAGACGTGGTGCTTTGCCCTGCATCCTTTTTGGCTAGCGTCCGGGGCTCTGGAACGGATCCCGGCTGCAAAACGAGGTACGGCTCTACTTGACTGGCTAATAGGCATCATGTAATTTACCTGCATCATTATTTAAATGCGATCTTAAAGAGAATGATCTAATTTTTCCCCCAAGACAACAGTAGCGAACTCTTGGTGCACATAGGAATTCTCCTGTCTTGACAGCAACCAAATTTTCAGTGATGTCTTGGTGATCCTTCTGACTGGCACACTATGAAGAATGTGTGGCAAAATTGTAGCTATGCAACTATCAGGACAGCTTTGATTTTAAGTAATGTAGTACAGTACAAAAGAGAAACTGCAAATAGCATTAGCAGATCTTCTGAAAGACAAAAAAGCAGCCAGAATTCACAAGTGCCACATAGCTATCTTTTCCTTCAGTATCTACACACATCTGTGTCTGAAGTTGTAAGTAAGTTACACTGAAGACATGCTAATAAGAAGCATCAGTTAATATATGTAAGTTTCATCCTGCTGTTTCTCTTTTTTTACAGTATTTTTCATATTTACTCAGGAGTAAGTCTCATCAAGTTCAATGTGGCTTACTCCTAGGTGAGTGGTACAAGGCAGCTACGAAGGAAAAATATAAAACCTCTCCTCCATAGCCAAGGTTTCCCGTTCAACCCATGTTTCATCTATCCAAAGCAGTCCATGTTCGAGTTTATGTGTTCTAGCTATTTTATGGTATTTCCCCTCTCTGTAAATTAAGTGTAAATAGTGCAGGTTTATAATCTCAGATGACAAATATTAAACCTTTATCCCCCTCACCAACCCTACCACTTGCTTGATTTCATTCCACCACCATAAAATGTGCCTATGATCTAAAGAGCTATTGTACACTTTACATTTTGCAGCATTTCTTCAAGCTAGCCCCCATCTGTCCCCATAGTATTCTCGTCAATTACCTCTAGCTACTTTAGAGGACACCTTGCCAGAACTACTAAAGTAAAGCAATTTAGCCATTGACAAGCTGAGCAACCATGAGTCTTGCAGGGCTCAGTGTAGATCAATCTACTGTATGGCTGTGTAATTAATATCTTAAAACACAGCTAGCTCAATCTTTTTCTCAATATGGATTGATGCTGGTGGGGGGGATGCATCAAAATGCAGCATTCCATCAGAACCAACAGGATAGATGTGGATTGTGGCCATCATATGAACACTGCTTTACAAAGCAACATTGAGAGTACTTTGGGTGCAGTACCTTGGGAAAACAGAAATGTGTACAGAGCCAATTTTTAAAAACCTAATTATTCTTTTTATTGACGCTGATAGAGCCATTTCAACTAAACAATCTGTGCCGTGTAGCTTAAGAAAGCTACTGGAGGAATGAAACAGTGATGCAATTTGGACATAAATTCAAGCTGATGTTGTTGACACCTGGAAAAATATGTACTTGTGCATTCTGAACTATTTCTATTATAGATGCTTTCTTAAATCCACCTCAAATAACTCCCAAATGTGTTCTTCCCCGCTCTTTGGGGCTTACCTGGCCGGGAGTGTTGCTTCAGACTGTTTTCAGACTCCTGCTGGTTCAGCTCTTAGAACAAACCCCAAGCTTAGCACATCAAGATTGACACAGAATACTGAACCACATTTAGAACTGAGAGAGAACAGACACACCCTGCTCCTACTCTTCATAAGAAATTGCAACAAAACAAACTTCAGTGCCCTACACCATTTCTAGCCAAACCAGGTTTACAAGAAATATTGCTTCACTTAATCATCATCATCTAGCTTTAGGGAACATTAATACAGGATTAGAAGTATCCCACGCTGTATGGAATTTCTTTTCCATAAAACATTAAAGAACCAGGCTGCATAAATTGGAGTCAATGAGAACCTTTTTCTTCATCCCTACAACATGAAGCGATTCACTTCAAATACAGAAAATTGAATGGATCTTCTGTCTTTCACAAGTTCACTGGTGCAGCATACAATTTGTTAATAAGCTGAGCATAGTGCTAAAATGAATACGAAGTTGTCTTACAGCATTGCACAATTGCAATAGCTTTTATTGCAAAAAAAATTCTATTGCGGACCTCAGCCAAATATGATGCTGGGGTTTAGGGACATGCAAACTTTAATTCTTTTTTAATGTTTTCAGATTGAACTGTGTTTCAAACTACAGTGGAACCTCAGTTTATGAACACCTCAGTTTATGAATTTTCAGTTTACGAACATTGCGGACCCACCTGGAACGGATTAATTCACTTACCATTACTTTCAATGGGAAAGTTCGCTTCAGTTTATGAACAGACTTCCAGAACCAATTACACCCATGCTTCGGGTTAAGTACGCTTCAGGTTGAGTACTCCGCGGACCTGTCTGGAATGGATTAATCCACTTTCCATTACTTTCAATGGGAAAGTTTGCTTCAGTTTATGAACGCTTCAGTTTAAGTACTCCGTGGACCGTCTGGAACAGATTAATCCACTTTCCATTACTTTCAATGGGAAAGTTTGCTTCAGTTTATGAACGCTTCAGTTTATGAACAGACTTCCGGAACCAATCGTGTTCATAAACCGAGGTACCACTGTATTGTAGAAACAAGGAACAGGCAACTAGTAACCAACTTCAACACTGTTTGCCACTAGCTTCAGTAGAACTGGGACAAGGATTTCCAGTAATTAACAGAAATTGCACTCCAAGTGCAATGAGATTCAAACTTTTCAGTCATTCGAGGAGCAACCATTTCCAGCTACCTCCAAACAAAGCAACTGCAACATGTGTTTCACTTTACTTCTTTATTCACTGCACATTTTGCTTGCAAAAGTATGTTCTATTTGTGGATATTTCTAGGCTTCATCCGATGCTGCATAAAGCTCAGTTGCTACATCCTGTTCAAAAGTATACAAAACCACAAAAGTGTAACCAGGAGGCTAAGAAGCAAGAAAAAAACTATTTGGTGCATGCTAAGACACATTTATCAAATGCAGCCCCGTCTTTCCTATTGGGACTACTGCCGCATTGCGCCAGGGCGCCCGCCTCTCAGGGGTGCCCCAGCAAGTGGGGGAGCTGCATGGCTTTGCCGGTGGTCTCCCCTTTCCCTGTTTGCGAGTTTGTGGTGACGGTGGAGCTGCCCTGCCTCAGCTCGGCCACCCAGGCTCAGCTCGAGGTCCACGGGAGGGAACTGCAGTGGCGCCCCGCCACGTACAGCCTGCGCCTGCCGCTACCCTACGGTGTGGAGGAGGCCGCCACCTTCACAAAAGCCAAAAGGCTCCCAGAGAGGCCACCCTGCACCCACCGGGGCTGTTGTCGCCTGCCTGCCTGCGAGTTCGGCGGGCAGTACCTGGCGCCTCCGCCTGCAGCTCCCACGTCGCGGCTGCTCTATGGCGCTCCGGGCGTGCAGGAGGACCCGCCGGACCTCACTGCCTCTGCTGCCCAGCTGCTCTCCGGAGCCAAGGAGCTTCCTCTGCCTGCCCGCTTCCCCGAGCCAATCGAGCAAGCGCTGCCGCCGCTGCCAGTCCCCCAGAGCCGAAGCGCCGCAGGTGTTGCTTGCAAATGCAGAGGAAGGGAGAGCATGACTGTGCGCGTCACCTAGCCGGTGGGGGCCAGGCCATGCGGCAGGGAGGGGATGTAAAGTTTACCCTCCAGCTCCGCTGGCAGCGCAGCCCTTGCCCGCCTCCACTATGCCATGCTATGCCCCCAGCCTCCGTCCTGCCCGCCCTCCAGCTGCTGCCCACCCAGAGGGAAACATGGGGGCGGCGGAGGGATCCGTGCACCACAGCACCAGATACGCTTAAGACGCCCCTGATCAAATGAAAGATAAAGAGACACTTCAAAGTGTTACACTGTGTTAAGAAATAGTGACAAAGCTGTTTCAAGTGGCAAATCAGTTTAGTAGAGGGAATGTAGGGCCATTTCAAACATTTTAAATACAGCAATCCTATACATATGGGTGAATGGCAAATTTCCATGTGTGCACTCCACTCCACAACACAACACAATGTAGCAGGAAAGATGAGACACACACATGTACCCTCATTACTTGCATACCTCTGATTTCTGTGTTACTAAACAATAAATTGAAGTAGGGGTACTTGTAATATCATATGGGAAGCAAAGTGTATGTCCAGCCCCACCACAACTACAAGATTGCTACGGTACATTTACAAATGTCTGAATCGATGCAAATATCCTCATAATAAAAATGTTCACAATCTGCACATTTGCTTTAGTCCAATCCTACAAATGTTAACTCAGAATTAAACTCCAGTAAGTTCAATGGGGCTTACTTCCTGGTAAATGTGTATAGAAAAGCAGCCTACTTCAGGATTCATTCATGTGTTACAACATGCAAAGTAAGCAAACATGCAAGTGAACCAACACTTTTGCATTCACTGTATGCTGGAACATGCAAAAGCCAACCTGAGAAAGCACAAGTCTGTAAACTAAAATGTACATGACCAGTTGTGGCCAGGCCCAGAACCAAGACATATTGCCACTACAAGTCAGGTGCACCCGTGGCCAGCCAAGTTATTTTGGCATTTTAAGCAGAAGATCCGATAATCATATCTCCCCCTCACTAGCAGTAAAAATAAAACAAATTAAATAATTTATCCACTTGCTGCCTTTTTATGACATTCAAAAGCAGCTGCCTGAGGAAGTTATGTCACCATGCCTAATGGTAGGGTTGTTACAATCACAAGACCCATTATATACAAACAGGCAGCATTCGAAACTCCTATTGTTCTAGGCACATTTTGCGACTGGGAATTTCATTAGCATGAGCAATTTCTGAGCTCTGGGTGCAGTACTGCACCTAAGATTTCAAATTAAAACTGCCACTGCTGATGTTGAGGGCATGGGAGGAGAAATTCCTGCCTGCTTGACTTCCAAGAAATCACTGCAGCATCAGGCAAGCTGATAGGTTCTGCCTCTAAGCTGGCTTTACAGAAAGGCAGCTGTTTGAGGGACCCTCATAAGAATATTAATGGGGCATGCAGGGGAAGCATGGCTTTGTTTTTTGCAGCCTTCAGATGAGGACTAGATCATGTGAAAAATGAACATAAGTTTTTAGCTGCAGTTCATTCATTTTTAGCTTTGTATTCTTGTTATAAAAAGTGTGCCTAGACATTCCACTGTGGTGCCCATAACCTAGGTTGAACGTGCCATTTAGCTCCTAGCTTTTATATATCAGTTTCTAACCCCGCAAACAGGTGTATCCAGCAAAGTTGCCCCGCTCACACAAGGACTTCTGCTTGCGCATCAGAACTTACCCTCTCCCCACATGCCACCATCCAAATCTGCTCAGAAGGGTTGGGGAAAACCACAGAACAAATCTGGGAGGCACATGTGGGGAAGAGAAGTTGGGGAAGTTCTGTTGCACAGGTGAAAGTCCTTGTGCAAACAAATTGACTGTTGGATACAACCCAGTCAATTACATGAAAGTAGTAATTATCACATGACAAACATGGTTATGGAAGCAACTGAAAAGCTTCAGAGGAAAGCTGCATAAGAATAGTCAGGTTATTTCAATTCTTATATAAGTGCTAGAACCCTATGGAAGGGTTATGCCCCCTACTACTACTTCTTGGCTACATCAAGAAAAATTGAGGCCTTCTCACTAAAGCTGCCTCTGGATATTTTTCCATGATCCTCAGTCATCCTGCCTTATTCAGGAAAGTTCCCTGGCCCTCAGGACAGATTTTTCAAAAAGCTTAGCAAGAATGAGAAAGTCACCCTCTGCCCACTCATTCCTCTGACACTTCTCAGGATCTACCGCAAAAAAGTTTACATGAAAACCTTATTCTATTCCAATTCTTTCAACAGAGATACACTACACACCCACCCACAATAAATTTTTTATATATTGTAGACATCATGAATGTGTCACTCTCTCGTGGATTAGGAGGAGTATGGAAAGCCACAAGCTACTACAGTATGTAAGACTTAAGTGCAAACTTAAGTAACTGCACATTCTGAAGTGAGAATAATCACTTTATTAAGAATAAGTCAGACACATATACACACAGTGAACATGAAAATAATAGGATTACAAATCCACTTCAGTGGCAAATTGTTTCTTTTTCTGCAGAAATCCAATTTGCTTTAGTGTCAGTGAAATGAATATCTCTCTGTTGATGTTAAGCTTAATGGTGGAAACATTCCATATTTTGGAAATAGGTGCATTAAAACAATACTAACTATGCAGCTGAGTGCAAATTTCTCCTTTGTCCCCAAAAGACCATACAGTATTTCCAATTATGTTGAAGAAAAAGTGAAAGTGACCACCAAGGGAAATAAAATGTTGCTAATATTTCCTCTGCCTCCCATATAATTCAGCCAATAGCTTTAATGATGTTAACATTAACAAATGGCACAAACAGAAAAGGTATTGCTAAAACTGAAACTACCGATACACGGTACACCTGGAGAACCAGCTGCAATGCTTGAAGATTCTCTGTGCATCACTAGCAAATCTGAAAACAAAGCTCATACATGAAACTATAGTTTGATGGTGTCCCCTTCCTAACACATCCACATATATTGCAGGAATTTGCCTTTAATGGACAGCTGGGAAAAATAAATAAATTGCAACCCCAAATGGCACAATGTGTTCTACTAAGAGCACAGAATAGCACCACTCTACAGTTTAATATCAGGGGTGATACTGGGAATATGTTCTTAGGCAGCATCTGCTCTAAGTGCCTGGCATCCATTGGCACAATTCAAACTATTTCAAGATAATGCATGGCACTAACACAGTTGTCTCCATCATGCTGCCCCCCCCAAACACTCCTTCCACCTGAGGAATTGTGATTGTAGACATAATGCTAATTTCTCCCTCTATCCCCAATGTCAGCCACTACACTGTAGGAGTTTGATTATTGTATTAGGAATGTGTTGCTTCCCTGCCCCCCCCCCACTTCTCTATTTCATTGAACTGTAAAAGATTAAAGCCCAATCTCCTTGCCACAAGAAATGCCAACCAAGGTGAGCATAGTGGTTCTTCACCTTTTCCTCATTTGTATCAATTCCACAGCAGCTAATGCTGTGCAGGACCCCCATCTGTTTTGTTTCTGACGTGCAACTTTATCACCTTCCCTTTTATATACAACTCCATTATTCTACTTTCAACCTTTTATTTCCTTTAATCCTGTTATCTGGATGAAGACTTTGGTCCAGCCCCTTCTCCTGGGCTGTGTTTGGAGATTCTGCTTCATACCAGCATACAGAGGTCAGAATCTATGGTAACATGATGGTCTGGTACAAGAATACCAATTTTTAAAACCAAGTGATTATCAAGAATGGAAGATTAATGAACAGTCCATCAGGTTACCTCTCTAAGCCACAAAATGAATGCATTGTGTTAATATTTCATTGACCTCACTAGGTCTTTTGTACTCATCTTAGATGGTGCTACATAAAGAAGTTGCAGTACAGTGGTACCTCAGGTTAAGAACTTAATTAGTTCTTAACCTGAAACTGTTCTTAACACGAGGCACCACTTTAGCTAATGGGGCCTCCCACTACCACCATGCCGCTGCCGCACGATTTCTGTTCTCATCCTGAAGCAAAGTTCTTAACCCGAGGTACTACTGTATTTCTGGGTTAGTGGAGTCTGTAACCTGAAGCATCTGTAACCTGAAGCATCTGTATCCTGAGGTACCACTGTATAATCCTATACATATTTATTTAGAACACCCAGGAAACTAGGTATAGGTTTGCAGTTTCAAACACATTTGGTGACATGAAAGCTTGTCCTGTAAGTGAAAATACACCTATCTAAGCAATGGGACTTCTCCTTTTCTGCTCTCCATGCAACCCTGCAATCTGAGCAAATGTTGGGGAAGACAGAGGGAGAGGAAGTCCATTGCACAGGCCTTGCACTAATAGGACTACTTTGTTGAATATAACACAGTGTTGACATCTAACTTCAGAGGAAGCAGTGTCTCTGCTGCAACGGAATAGGCCCTCATAATGGGAACTAGGAAGTGAATCAACCTAAATAAAATAGATGCTGGTTGAAAAGACATCATTTCCTTGCCATCATCAAAAGCACAATCCAAGCATCACAGGTGATGCAGTTATAAAACATCACAGGTGAATCCTGCTGAGATGGTTCAGGCTTGAAAGAAAGGTACTGAAAATCATGAAGTTATTTTGGTGGGATTTTAATAAAAGATTTGCATTAACTGTTTAATAACTGCAGTATATTCTAGCTCTCTCCGCCACATAAACTCTTTCTCCCCTATACTACTTTCTAACAATATTCCCTTCAGTAGAAGGGAACTTACTTTCTACTAATTCACTGTATAGCTGATCCTCCCCCAAAACATCAGCTAACTTTTTAACTTCTTAGAATTTGAATTAAAATCCTCTAGATTTTAACATCTGCTCCTGTAATCTTCCATTCACAGTACACGAGGCTAACAGTGATTGAACTAGGGAGAGGTTAATATTTACACATAATGTAGCAAAAATTTGTCACCTGGAGAAAGTATCACATGTTATTTATGCAGAGAGAATTCTGTTTTATATATTCTATAAGACTCTTAAAAAAAACTCATGTCATTATCATTGAAGGAAGTCTGCTCAATACGTTTTTTGCAAAGGTATTAAATATTATTGCCAAAGACCTCTATAAGACACACAGCTTTTTAAAAGATGCTAAAAGTACATATACATATCTCTAATCCCGAATGAAATTGAGGCAGTACATGTGTTCTTTTAGCTAACAGAGGACAATGATACAACAGCAAATATGCTACTTTTCAAAATGAGAACTTGGAATTCCAACCCCATGAATCTGATACGATAATACTGACAGAGACAGTTTTGGGGGAGAGCAGCTGGTTCAGTCGCACTGAGCACAGAGCCTCAGGAGCACCGCAACTATGATGCAGAATGGAAGGTTCAGGGGGCCAAATGTTGGTGTCGCACAGGGTACCGCTGAAATTTGAGACCCCAAGGTTCGCCACTGACACTGATCTCTCTTACTCTAATATTCATTTGTTCTCAGATTACTTGCAATTCTTTTATTTATGTGCACTTTTATTGGCAATCACCCAAACAAATCTCTATGCACACCACTTTAAGATTAAGATACCATTCACAAAGATGCTCTTGGAACTGAAGCCACTTCTTCCCTTTATCTCCAATGGTGATAACTGAAGAAAAGCACTGTTCAAATGGATATATACACTTTTCTCTTTCTTCATTTGTATTCACTCTTCTGTGCGTGAGCAGTACAGAGATGAAATAATTATGCCTGGATAATTTATGCATGAGTACTTAATGTGCTTTGCCAATATTTTCTGTGAAAGTAGCCTAGGAATTACTCTGCTGCATGATTAAGTACGGTACCTCATATTTGCACGTTTATAAAACCTAAGTAATATGAAGGCCTAAGTACTGCATTGTGTAATTTATGTTATCATGGTTGTAGTTTTGACTGTTCTTTAGCACCAAGAGAATAAATCTCACAACCTTTCTCCCTACTGCAGCAGATGAGGAATCACAGTGGGAAAGGCAACAATGACTGCCACTGCCAGATATACAGTGCTTCCCAGATTTCAATAGAATGCCATTTAAAAGTAACTCTGAAATATGCTACCAATCACCTTCTCAGGCAGGAATGGTCTTAATATACAGGGGTGGCTATTTCATGACCCTCCAGATGTTGTTGAACTGCAGCTCTCACCAGCAACAGGTTACATAGCCAATAGCCAGGGATGGTTGAAGTTGTAGCCTGTCTTCATTTGGAGAGTGACAGGTTTCCCATTGCTGCACTAAAGTTACATATGCTCTGTGTGGCTCATAGAATCACAGAGGTCCAGCACCTAGGGTATTTGACTTGGGGGCATTTCAGCAGCAAAGCTCATTGAATGACTTTGTAGAAATAGTTCCCCAATGCTACATGCGGATTTGTCAGGATGATTCCTTTAAATGCATACTATGTATGCTTGGAAGAGGAAAGGGGTCAAAATTAATAAATAGATGTTAAAAACCAACATCATTAGGCCCGCCTAAGCCAGATTCTGTTCTATGACACTTTTATTCTGAAGGGAGAGATCAGATAAATCAGCCAACTTTCAAGTGCAGCACTGATCAGAAGAACATTTCAATAAAAAGTGTATTAATAGGGAAAACAGTGTGGGATTATTTTTCAGAATTCAGGCAACTCCTCTCTCATGCATGCTAAGAAAAAGCAAGCAGAAAAGATTTGGCTCCAGCCATCCTCTGGATGAGCCTCTATTAAGAATTAATTTGGTTGAACACACAAATGTTCCAGTAACTTAGACTGCATCAAAAACACAGCTTTAGTTGTAGAAAATTCAGTTGGCAAGCTTGGCCTCAATCCTGAATCTCTAAATTCTGTGAGAATGAAGAGTGCCCTGTCATGAGATTTTGTAATTTAATCCTTTTGCACTGTTAAGTCAGTGGGTGACCTTTCATTCAGCAAAGAGACTCTACGGAAAGGAGTTTAAAAGAGCCAGATATTATATAAAAATAAGAAATGAGGAACTAGCTAAATTTAGAGAAGTTAAAATATCTCCAGAGCTGCAGTTCATGTAGCTGTAGCAGTTCCTGCAACTATTTTTATCAGATATGTAGCCAAATATTTCCACTTCCTATAGCCCTCTCTAGTATGAAACATGCAACATGTGATTGCTTATTTTAAAGCTATGTTTTATTATCATATTTTTGTATTGCATTAGATAGTTATAAGGTTGTTTTGTATTTCATGAGATTCTGTTTCTTCAGCTTGTAAACCGCTTTGAGTATTGTATGATAGAAAGGCGGTATACAAATTAAAAGTGATGATGATGATGATGATTTAGGTGCAACTAATAACTTTGTTACATAAACCACCTCCAATACCTCCAACCACCTTACACTCAAGAACCTAACTTTCTCAGACAAACCAGCTCAAAAACTATTCATCCTGAAGCACTTACGCACTGCAAGCATGTAGGACTGAATGAACAGAAAGCTAAATGTTATTCACTGTTGTCTGCACTCCACATACACCATAGTAGTTTGGCAAGTCATAGTTTATGACCTCCCAAGTCTATATTGAGAATTTACACAGCAAGCTTAGATAGCCAAAAGGACAGTGTTACTAACTTCTAGTCACTAAAAAAACCAAAATAATGAATGTGGAAAGATGAAAGCAGGCAGGCTACATTCATATTGAAGTCTCGAAAACTATTGCAGCAGTTTTAATTCCTCCAAAACATCTGGTTTCAAGGGGAAAATATAAGACATTTAATTACATGCCTTCAGAAAAGTTAAGAAATTGCAGGCACTGTTGTGCATGTTATTATTCAACATAAGTAAAACTAAACTAAACCTCCTACATAAACACATTCACCAGCTGCCATCTCAAACTCCTTAGAGCCCTGCCTTTGGGAGCCACTAAGAGACAGGCGTTATGTACGGTAGTTGTGAGCAAGCCACTGAGAAGTCCTGTCTCTGCAACCAGCAGAGATTAAATAATCAAAGAGGACATTCTTGGTTGATCTGAGAGAGAACAACAGGAGATAACAGTTGTTCTCTAAAGAAGGAAGAGGTTAAGCCATCCAGGCACAACTCTGTGGCCATCTGTTACTTTCCTAATTTCAGTAAAATCAAAATAAAAAATGCTATCAGAATGTATACTGATATTCACAGAGGGGTTATTGGGGGTTTTGTTTTTGTTTTACTATGTATTTTGTATTCGCATTCTGTATTTTTCTGTTCTGTGATTTTCAGATATACGAATTTAATAAATAATAAAAAATAAAAAGTGTACAAACAAGAAGGAATTTGTATAACTTCAGATCAATGGAGGCAGATTCAGAAGTTCACAGATCCACACAACTGAAAAAAGTCCTGTGCATAGCAGATGATGTTGATATCCATTACACAGTACAACCTCAATCTTCACCATCCTCTCCCATTAGAGCCTATATCTTAGAGGGCTTGAAGTGGCTTGAGTTCATGCACCAAGTCCCAGTCCAATCATAACTCAATTACAGAATTATATAGTATTTTTTCATCATACTAGCTACAGAATTCACCCAACGGAGTGGGAGCAACATCTATCTAGCACAATGAAAGAGTCAAAAAATTTTTCCTAATGATCTGTGAACAGCATGTTGGCTTTATCCCTGAAGCTCTATGAACATGACATTTGTATAACAAGCTCCGGAGCTATGATCTTAACAAGTTTCTAGTCTGATGTACTTTAGAACTGGAAATGTTCAAGAATTCCCACATGTCAAGCTCTAAATTGAAATACCAAACTACAGCAGTAGTTAGATCCAGTGAGAGAGCTTCAGCAGTTGGAAAGCAGGCCATATTTCCCATTAGTTTAGTAGTTGACTGAAATATATGTGTAGAGTTGGCTTTGTCCCTCTTGTCTCCTGATTTTCTAAGGAATAGATGATTAATTTTTAATATATAAAGAGAGGAAAACTGGGTGGTGGGGGGGAGAGATGACCAGTTTTCCTTTTTGAACAACAGGGCAGAAACAGCCTAGAGGGGAGCTAGACTGAGCAGTACATTATACAGGAGTATATTTGGCAGTAGCTAGATCTGCATTAAATGATGCTGTTAACATCAAGGAAAACTGGCTTGAAAAATAAGGTTGGGTTCTGTCCATCCAGAACCACAATCAAGACTATATTCCTTTGTTTTGTCTGAAGAAATTTTGTATAGACGATAATTCCATCTGGGATTTATATATCCTTTGGGCCTCTTGCAATGGATACCACATGCTTCAAGGAGAATTTCCCTGGATTAAAGCCAAGTAACTTCCAAAACAGGGAAATTCTGTGCTGCACTAAAAGGAATTAATCTGCTCAACAGTGGAGGGTCCTGCTGGTTCATGTGTACATCCTTGTCAAGACTAAGTATTTGCTTTGAGTGAAAGCTATTAATGGTTTGCAAAAGGGCTAGAATAAAATTCTAAATCAAATTATTCTGACAAAGAGAAGAATGCTCCGCTTTTATTTCCAGTACTGAGATGATGCTTTTAAAATTTTACATTTTCTAACTCCTTTGGAATAGGCAAATTGCCACAAAAGACTAGCAATTACAAATGTGCAGAGGGAAGATGTGTAGTTGTGCTGTGTGTTACACTAACACCCATTTATTATGGGGAAAATCTAGCTAATTGCCCTATATATTTATGCAATTCAAAATTTCATAGTATATTGGATTCATAAGGACATTCACAATAAATCCAAGTCAGGCATTCTCTCAATGCTTATTTTCTTAAAGCCATTTCCCTTAAATATCTGCTAGTCATGCAAAATACACTCATGTATTTAATTTCTTTATTTCTTAAACTCCAAAAAACCCCTCATTTTCATTACTAAAAATAATTGTCAACTGAACTGTGGATTCATAATTCAATAAATTCAATGCCAGCAATTTTTCAAAGCTAACACTTATACCCGAACTCAGGTTTCACACATTCCTTCACAGAAAAGAGCTCTCGGTTATCCTCTATTAACACCAGACCACAAGCAGGCAGATAATTTCACTTTGAGTCCAAGTATTAACTTCATCCTGGAAATAAGTCTTGTATCATTCAGACTACAGTGCCATTAATAAAATTAGCAGACATTTTTAAAACAACAAAAAACTGTTGTACAGATTTAGCACTTCATGCTATTTGCTGGAATAGTGTTAACTATACTCATATCCTTATTACTGTACTCATTTTTCTGGGTAGTTTTAAATATGTTATAAAACCAGGGCAGAAACAAAGGAAACAAAATAGACATGCTGCCCAAATCTATTAGTACACTTTTAGGAATAAGTAAACTTTAGAAATATGTAACTGGCAAGAAATCTCATCTCACAATCCAATTTAATGCCTATACAGTACAGATAAAACATTACACACAGCAAAGAAATCACAAAAATAGTGTTCAACCTTTACTGAACTAAAACAAAATTTCAAGCAGTGCTGGGCTTGGAACAGTGGAAAGTGTCCTGCTCATCCCCAGTGATGCCAGAGTCACTGTCTAACAGGTACTTGTAACACTAGTAATACAGATTTCTGTGGAGCAGTGCTGATTGTTCTTTTAATAACTTTGTTTCTGGTCTGAACTGCCTCCCACGATACTGTGATATATATATATATATATATATATATATATATATATATATATATATATATATATGGGTGAAATCCATTTATTGCAATACGTGGTACAGTATTCATCTAAATGATTGTGTTAGCACAAGGAATAGCACCAGGATTTCCTCACCACATGCCCCACACAATCCCCAATCTGCTCTGGGGAGTTAGGAAATCCTCAGAACAGATTTTGTAGGGTGAGGGGAAAGGGATGGAGAGAACATCCTGTCACATAAGGAGAAATTATTGTGCTGGCCTAACGTTCTCAATAGCAGTACTTTGGATACAACCCAATGGGTCTAACTTTGAGTATGCATAAGTTGAATATATCACGGACCCATGATTATTATTACTATTGCCAGGGATCATCAGGGAAAAATACAATTGCACCCCATACAATTAGAGGGCAAGGAATCTTCCACATCTCTGAAATTTTCTCATCTAAAGAAGCCTCTATCAATGAGCAGCAAGAAGCTAATATACTGGCTTCTGTACCACTTTGGATGCAGAAACCAAGCAAAGACAGTTCTAGGAAGCTGCAATGTCATATATTTGTCAGAAACACAAGGCCACAAAGGGTCCACCATTGCAAGAGCTCTGCTATTCTCATTATGCACAGCCAGAGCCGGCATCACCATTAGCCACACTGAGGTAATTGCCTCAGGCGGCAGGATCCCAACAGAGTCCAGAGGTAGCAGTTCCCACAGCTGTGCCTGCCTGCCACTGAGCTCACACACTGCCATTGGCAGAGAAGTGAGGAGAAGCAGTGGTGAGCTTTTGCTGTTGCTCCAGCAACAGGAGAGGGTCGGAGGCACCCACAGCAGCACTGAAGTTCTATAGGCACCTCCCGCCACCATCAAAGCAAGGAGAGGCAACAGCAGCACCCTAGCTTCAGTGGGGAGGTGGCAGCAACTTCCCGTTTCACCTCAGGTGGCAAAAATGGGGCAGTTGTGCCCTGTGCACAGTGCACCAAGAGCATTCGGAAGCAGCATGAGTATTCTTGGCTGGCATAGCTTTCCTTTTCGAGATTAAAACCCCCCACTGAGTGCACCTTTACCCAAGGTTCCCAAGAATCTCAGATATGACACTCCTCATGCATGAAAATTGTTACAGCATCCACATAATGTTACTGTCACCCAAATGTCAACCTGTATCCCCCCCACAGTTTAGTCCAATTTACCCTTCCAATGGGAAATCTGATGTGTTTTTTGGGGGGGTGGGTAGTTGCTAACAACCTGCCCTGTTTGCAGTATTAAGCCTTCATTTGGAAGGATCCTAAAAAGATAACCATGACCTATAAAATGAACACAAAACTCATACGAACATGTAAGACAATGCCTTTTAATAAAACTTCTAGTAGCCTAATGAGATAATAAGCTTTCACCAGCATTTGCTGATCCAGCAAGATACCTCACCACAACCATTTCAAATCCCTCATTCTTTGGGACCACTTTTCTTAACTAAGCTGCTAATGATTAGGAGCCTAATTCATTCATTTTTGAACAACAGAGACTAGCAATAGGGTAGCAGAGCACTTTTATCATTACTCCTACCTGTGAAAGAAGTCCAGAGATTGGACTCTGTGCAGAATAATCCATGTTCTAACTCATGTATGTGCACATGCTGTGATGTAAAAGGCCACTTCTACAAACAAGCAGCTTGTCTCCAACAGTAAAACCAATCGAGACAGTGGTCTACCAGGAATGTTATGACATCAAAATGATTATTGCTTTCCTCCAATTTCATTTCCTTCTACAGAAAGCAGCATTTCTATATAAACAAGCATATAACAGAGGTTATAAAGCTGCATCACATAATGCAAAAGGACGCTGCAAGTCCAAAGGCAGAGGAGTTGACATATACCGTACGTACAGAGGCAACAGCATGATAAGAGTAAGCTAATCCCTTCAAAGTCCCCTGCCACATTTACAGTTCATCATTTACAGTAATTCATGTAACTGGTTTTGACTTCAGAACTCCTAGTGACAGAAAACACACATATTATGCAGTAATTACATAATGCCTCTTAATCCAATATTGTCCAAGCAAAATGGATCCAAAGTGCTCATGGCTACTTAGAGTTCAAAGAGTTCCTTCATTAAACATAAAGCTATTTTTTGTGATTTGAAAACATCAGAGAAACATTACCCAGGTATAGTTATCACCATGCATAATAAAAGTAAAATGATATAGGAAATGCACTGGTGCATCCGAAGAAAAACATATGCACATAAATCTATAAGGTATTCCACATGAACAAGGCAGGGAAGATAAAAGGGAACAAAAAAATTGCTAGGATGTTAATGGAATGAAGCCTGCACAATTTTTCAAAACCAATTGCCAAGAATACTTTGCGCAGCAGGGATGACTACTTCAGAAGTTGGGGAAATGATTAAATGCAGAATCCATTATCAAAACGCAAGGTAAGAAAACAAACAAAGCAGAACACTCAGCAACATGTAGTAGACTTTGGGCTAATGAGAATTGCCTCTACAAATGCCAACCAAAATCCAGTTGCTTGGGGTAAATAAGTGCACAGCCCCAAAGCAATGTTGTTATGAAAGGAAATATGTTTGATGATCTCATAATTAATGTGTACAAATGCACACAGCTAGATGTATTCATGTGGACTGCTTCACACACTCAAAACTTTTAAGACCCCCCCATACAAAGTAAGTCTCAAAATGTGTGAAATCAATGCAAGATATTCACACTTAACTAGTCCCACAGATCCGCACAACCAAAATTAACTGGATTATGCCAGAGTATTTGGTACCGATCCTATTTACTGTGTATTGCACTCCATGTTTTTAAGGATTTCATTAATAAATAACCCTTGGTTCATGACCTCAAATATTCCATATCATTACCTCCAATGCTTATTCCACTATTAAAGCAATAATGTATCAAAAAGACTTCAGTCACAATAAAGTATGTGGGATGTCCTCAACACAAATGTTCTCTTAAATGTCCTCAATGTGTTTCCCCTCCAATTTACAAGCTTTGCCCACCCTGGTTTATACAATTCTTAATTATTTGACCATACTGCAACAGTGCCTTGTATTAAAATGGTTTTCAGTGGATAAGTACCTTTATTTGTGAACAGTTTTTCTATGCAACTATTCCAACCACAGAAAAAAGAACTGTATAATGTAGGTTCCATTACTTAGCAATGTCTCAACTAAAGCCAGAGCCTGCTATTAGTCAAAGGAAGAAATGAAAGCCCCACTAAGCATCGGAATAGACAATGAGCCATTTTAAAGTTTCCACTGCTTGAATGTATGTATTCATACTGGCTTGGACTTTTCTGGCACAGAGACAAACACCTGAACCAAGCCCTCTCACATAGCAGGAGGGTTTGATTACCCACTGCTGTTTGCTGGTCTTTGCAAAAAGGTAACAAATAACAATTCACCTATGGCTGTAGCAATGTCCTTTACATGGAACCCTGCACATTTGAGGGGAACTGTCATTACGTATTATTTTCTGGGTGTTTAGAGAAGAGAATGCAGTCTCTTTTTTCTTATGCTCTGAAAACCCAATCCATGCCTTCCCTCCAAGGGAAAATTAGCAGATTATACTTCTGCTTTCTTATCTACCCCTGACAAATCATTCCTGTAATAAGAATTTAATCAATTCAGTACAACCCCTTCTAGATGTGCCAACTACAGCACAGAAAAGGTCACAACTCGACGGGGAAAACTATAGATCCTTCTAGCTGTCTCCTCCTCGCTCATGCTGTGTGTAGTCACAAGCATATAATTTTTATTTATTTATTTATTTTACATTTTATTGCACAAAAGATAATACATACACGTACATACATACCATACGTACATACATACCATACATTGCACAAGAGATAATACAAAAGATGAAACATACTCATACATACATATCATACATTACACAAAGAATAATACAAAGATAAATACATACACATACATACCATGTCACAAGCATATACTTAAGAAAAGAACAGTTCGTCCCTGAACATCATCTGCCTTTCGTCCATTCATAGCCTCCCGGGACAATAATACAATGAACTTATATTCCTTCTACTTTACCCCCAACAATCCCGGCTTTTCCCACTCTCCACAGCCCAAGCCAGATGAGACCTACCCACAATCCCACAAAAGCTCTCCAAGCCCCAGGACTAGGACTACGCTCCACATGCACAATAGCACAACACACCCTCTTCCCCAAGTCCGCCAACATCCAGATAACACAAATTCCATCCTCCCACTATGAAAGCGCACACCCTCCTAGCCTCGCGTGCACCCGACTCCACACCCCCACCCAACAACAACCACACACACACGTAAACACACGCTCTGGTCGCCTGGCACAACTAAAACACGAGAACCGTTCACTATTATATATGACACCCCCTTTTCACCCTATAGCACATACAGGCGCAGGGAAGGGAGCAGTCGGCCCCGCGCAGTCCTCCCCTCGCCTGTCAACCAAGACCACCCCCCTCCCGCTTCCATACACACGATAATGCATTTATCCCGCTAAGTCCTTTCTCCCCTCGACAGACATAGCGCACACGCCTCCTGCCCTCATCCCCGCACAGCCCGCCCTTCGTAGCGGTGAACACACACAACACACACAAACCCCGTCGCCTTCTTTCGGAGCCCGCGGGACGGCGGCTCCCCGCGCCCCTCTCTGCGAGGGACGGCAGCGGCAGGAGGACCCAACAACATCTCCCTCGCTCGCTCCCGAACAAGCGAGCGAGCGGCGCCGGCTCCCCTCTTCTTACCTCAGAGCGGTGGGGCGGTGGACGCGCGCCGAACCGGCTGCTGGAATCCGTTCCTCCTCCTTCGCCACGCTCTTCATCCTCCTCTGGCCGAGGATGCTGCTGCTGCCGACGCTCTCTCTCTCTCTCTCTCTCTCTCTCTCTCTCTCTCTCTCTCTCTCTGTGTGTGTGCGCGCGCGCGACAGCACAAACAGTCTCTGCCTCGCACAATGCGAAGCAGCTGCTTCACACACGCACGCGCGCACGCGCCCCCGTCTCTCTCTCTCTCTCTCTCTCTCTCTCTCTCTCTGACTGAAGGAACTCGCGGTCGGCGCCTAGAACCTGCGCGCGCGATCTAAAGGAAAACGTCACGCATGCGCGCTGTGAGGTTTCATGGGAAATGTAGTCCTTTCCCCACAGACCGTTCCTTCTCCCCAGCCCCACCCCGCCAGCCCCGCGTGGCTTCTCCTTGCTGGGTGACAGAACTTACTTATCTCTGCTTTTTGTTTGTTTTAACTAGGCTTAAGTTTGGCGAGGAAGTGCATTTCCCGCAAGAACAAGTCGGCTAAAACGCTCACTGTTGAGTAATAATCTATAATGGCTGAAAGGAGAATTTGTAGCGTGCGGGGGAATTAGCTCAAATGGTAGAGCGCTCGCTTAGCATGCGAGAGGTAGCGGGATCGATGCCCGCATTCTCCAATTACATTTTTCCTGTCTCTTCCTCTCTACAGTACTCAATTATTGTTGCAGCCCCTCTCACAATCCTGTATCAATGGTCAAACCTACAGTTGTAGGGAAAAGCCTTCTATTGAGAGATCGAGGGGACTGCTATTGTTCATGCTAGTCTTGTTCTTGTTGTATGTTACAGCTGATTATTATTTTCCTTCGTTGTGGAAAATTCAAAGGAAAAACAAACAAAAAATGCTCTGCAAGCAGTTTACTTCCTTGGAAATAAAATAAAATAAATCTAGACTTCGTGACTAGTTCTATTAATCCCAGTGCATATAATATTATTTCATCAGACTTCCGCCTCATAGTTTACAAATACAGAACTGGCGCCACTGTGCTTCAAATGTATGTTGTTTAATAAATCCAGTTAGCAAGCATTGCACGTTATGCTCAGTTGCAGAAAGTTATTAAATCTTAAAATGCAATTCTAAGATCATCAGTCAATTAAAACGCCCTGCATTTAAATATAAAAATGAATACCTCCGTGACATATGTAATCCTTCACCTGCCAAAATATATAGTCCGAAACTCATTATTTCTTCCTCATAGGAATATTTCGAATTAGCCAATCACGAAGCTTTGGTCATGAGCTATCCAGAAGCAACCTCAAACATCACGCTGGTCCGGGGTATCTTGTGCGCCCTCTGCTGGACAACGTTTCGCTTGACATGGTGTGGTGTGCGTACCTGGGGGGGGGGACCTTTGCTGCTCTACCTTGGCCTGAAACATGGGGTGCAAACTATAGGAGGGGTAAGGGGTAAGGTAGGGGGCCGAGCCCTTCTCAGTGTTGAGGAGGCTGCCATCCCCTGAAGCTTGCCGCCACCGGGCAGCGCTCGTGTGCTGGCAGGGCAGGACCTACAGATCAAAGATTTTATCCATCCTATGTAGAACTTTAACTTACTGTGGCTAGATTCAGGTAGGTAGCCCTGTTGGTCTCTAAGGTGCTACTGGACAATTTATTATTATTTTACTGTGGCTAATAACTAGCAGCAAATAGAGTTGTATAAATATTTGGGTGGAGTAGAAGGTGTGTGTGCCTGCAGCCTGCTGCCTCTTACTACTCCTTGGAGTCATCCCTGGTGTGGATATGTGTGTGAGCATTTAAATTAGTATGCAGCAATGCAGAGGAGAACTATAGAGGTCCCGGGCCCTAAGGAAGTCAGATTAGCCTCAACCAGGGCCAGGGCCTTTTCAACACTGGCTCCGGCCTGGTGGAATGCTCTGTCTCATGAGACCAGGACCCTGCGGGATCTGATTTCTTTCCACAGGGCCTATAAGACAGAGTTGTTCCACCTGGACTTTGGCTTGGAATCAGACTGATCCCCCCTTTTCCTTTTCCTTCTGTGATGGAACCCCTATTTGGGGACTTCCCTGGCTTTTTTCTGGCCCACATAGGACCAGTCTGGATAGTTGGCCTTGGTGAAGATTTGACGTTTTCTCCCCCCCAAATAGTTTTTGATCTGGGCTTCCACTGAAATGGGGCTGCATTTTAAGTTGCATTTTAATCCTGTTTTTAAGTTGTTTTTTAATCAATTGTTTTTATACCTGATGTTAGCCGCCCTGAGCCCGGTCTTGGCTGGGGAGGGCGGAGTATAAATAAATTTTATTATTATTATTATTGGCCTAGCTAGGTGAAGTTCTAACTTCCTTGATAAGTTCTCAGAAATCATAGGCAAGTTCCCAGACCTGTTACAGCATTTCTTTTTCCATTGGTCAGCTAATATATATATTTTTACTGGATTTGTACCTTTCTCCCAGGGCACACAAGCCGATTTACCATTTTAAAATGCTAAAACAGATACATTAGATAAAATGTAGAGGGACAGAGTCTTTTCAGGCCAGCTGGGAGCTGATGAGAAGAACTCCCTTGCCTGGGCTCCCTCACTTTCCCCTTCCCTCAGGAAAGACAGAGCTCCAGGGAAGATGGGAAAAGAGATGCTCCACTGTCTCTCGCAGGCTTTTTGATGGTTCCTTCAGGAGCTGATGGTATGTGTCTAGAGCTTTGTGTTTTTTCTGGCATTGGGTTCCTGTTTGTTTTCCTTGCTCATTTGCTAAATATGTCAAAGCTGAATTTGATGGCAATATCTTCCTAGAGACACCAACCCATATAACAACTCAGAACACACTGCTTATTCGGTAACATTTTACAAAACAAATCAGATAGCTCTCTTGAATCTTGATAAATCAGAAGAAATGCTGGAATAAATGAATTGCTATTCCCTTAACAGAGATCATCATAACTCTTCCAGAAAAACAATACAGACCATCAGTTGCTGTTTCAAGGTGAAGCAAAACCTTAGCAGGATTTCCATTTCAAAGGTTACACCTGGACAAGCTGCTGATTTATTACCGAGCCATATTCAGTAGTATTCATATAAAGCCCTTAACAGCTTGGGACCAGTTAACTTCAAGGCTCACTCACCCATTTCAATAGTTGTCTTTGTTATGCCTAAAATTGCTAGGCTGTTGTTGTTTAGTCATTTAGTTGTGTCCGACTCTTCGTGACCCCATGGACCACAGCACGCCAGGCACTCCTGTCTTGCACTGCCTCCCGCAGTTTGGTCAAACTCATGTTCGTAGCCTCGAGAACACTGTCCAACCATCTTGTCCTCTGACGTCCCCTTCTCCTAGTGCCCTCAATCTTTCCCAACATCAGGGTCTTTTCCAAGGATTCTTCTCTTCTCATGAGGTGGCCAAAGTATTGGAGCCTCAGCTTCACGATCTGTCCTTCCAGGGAGCACTCAGGGCTGATTTCCTTAAGAATGGATAGCTTTGATCTTCTTGCAGTCCATGGGACTCTCAAGAGTCTTCTCCAGCACCATAATTCAAAAGCATCAATTCTTCGGTGATCAGCCTTCTTTATGGTCCAGCTCTCACTTCCATACATCACTACTGGGAAAACCATAGCTTTAACTATACGGACCTTTGTCGGCAAGGTGATGTCTCTGCTTTTTAAGATGCTGTCTAGGTTTGTCATTTCTTTTCTCCCAAGAAGCAGGCGTCTTTTAATTTCGTGACTGCTGTCACCATCTGCAGTGATCAAGGAGCCCAAGAAGGTGAAATCTCTCACTGCCTCCATTTCTTCCCCTTCTATTTGCCAGGAGGTGATGGGACCAGTGGCCATGATCTTGGTTTTTTTGATGTTGAGCTTCAGACCATATTTTGCGCTCTCCTCTTTCACCCTCATTAAAAGGTTCTTTAATTCCTCCTCGCTTTCTGCCATCAAGGTTGTGTCATCTGCATATCTGAGGTTGTTGATATTTCTTCCGGCAATCTTAATTCCGGCTTGGGATTGCTAGGCACTGTAACCAAAATTAAAAAACCATACATGCCCTTCCCACAGGCTTAGATTCCATGTATGTGCTGTCTTGTTGGTTAGTAGGACCCCAGAGGCCCAGGGCCTTAGTCTGTTTTCAGCCCAGAAGTTCACTGAGAAGACTTGAACTGGAAATTGTCTCTCAGTGTTATGGGGAGGATAAATTGGACAAGAGCCATGTCCTTGGAGTTCCTTGGGTCAACAAATGAATGAATAAAACACAATCCCCCTACGATTGCTGCTCACAAGAGCCAACTCCTAGGGGCTGAGGGGTGGCCCTAAATTGATGGGCATTGCCCTTCAAATGGTATGTGTGCCCCGCATCATGCGATCGATTATGTGGGGCGGGGCTTTCCTGCTCCGCCAAATATTTTATATAAGTCTTGGCACCCTGCTGCTGCTTATAGACATATTATGCAAAAATCCGCTTTCACTGTCAGGACAGCACCTGCTGCAGAGCGGCTGGATGACAGGAAGGTGGTGTTGTTCTTTTGAATAGGAAACTGGATGCCGAGGAGGAAAGGCTGCTGGTAGCTGCGCATTCCAGACGCCCGCATGAGGAAACTGCAGTCTTCAGCGGAGAATTCCAAATAAACAGTCTAACACTCTCCCTTTCCTACAAGCAGCCAATCACATTTTGAATCGCTGCCGTTCCAACCAATCAGAGTTGCCGTAGAGCAGTCACTAAGCCTGGCGCGTGACTGGAAGGGTAGAGAAAACCCTCCGTTGTGTCAGTGCGGGCCACGCAAGGGGCGGGCCGGAGAAAGCTGCACGCTGCCACCTTGCGCCAGTTTTACAACATTCCAGCAGCAGGCCTGGACCAGCTTGTGCGCATGCGCCATGCCTTTCCAGGGCTGTCGGTAGGTAGCACAAGCGTATGCAAAGGGGTGACATTGCTTCAGTACTCGGAATCAGGGCGCATCAGTGACCGCACGGAAACTGTGTGCTGTGTGGTTAGACTGTCGGACCGGGAAAACCACTGGGGGAGACCAGGGTTCAAAGCCCCCATCGGCCACGACGTTCACACTGGGTGACCTTGGGCCAATCACAGCCTCGCAGCCTAACCTACCTCGCAGGGTTGTTGCGGGGTTTAAATGAGCAAGGAGAGAACCATGTGCGCCCCCTCGAGAAAGTGGTCGGGTATAAGGGCAATAAATACCTAACAGCGGGCTGAGCTCCGCGGCTTCCAGTCCCTTTACTTTCCCACATACATTTCTTAACCCCCGCTTCTTTTAAAGAAATAAATATACAGTACTTGTTCATACACACTAGACATCCTTCCTGCGTGTCTCTTGCTGATCTTGCCCCCCCCCAACACGTGTAGGAAGGAAGGATCGGGGGCATACATCCGTTAGAAAACCAAGCAAGTTTACACGCCCAATCCAAGGCGCTTCCTTGCGATTTGGCAATGCGGAAGCGCGCGGAGCCCAAACTCTGGCGGTTGCGCGGATACCAGCAGGCGGGGAGTAGGAAGTATACGGCTGACGTTTCCCAGCAGCTTCCTTGCCAAGGCAGATCCGCGCAGTAAGTATGGCAGGCCGGGCAAACGGGGGTTGCTTAAAGTTTTCGGCGGCCGGCTTGGAGAGGCGGCGGTAGGGGAGGCGCGCAGAGAGTCGATCTGAGGGCAAAGGACGCGATGGCGCTTCTTTGTGCAAAAAAGAAAGGCTCTCTGTTCGGTTGTTAACCTCAAGCACTTACGAGTTTCGGTAGTAAATGCAAGAGGGGCGCGGTCAGCAAGCCGCCTGCAACGGTCGGGGATGGTGTACTATTTTCCAGTGCCAGCTCATGATGAGGCTGGAGAAATGTATTGGGATGGATGAGTCATCCATTAGAGAAGGAGAAGGGGGGGGGGGCCGCAAGTTCTGTGGGGTGGAGAGCATCTGCTTTGCTGTAGAACAGTGGTTCTCAACCATAGCTGCCAAGTTATCCCTTTTTTTAAGGGATTTTCCCTTATGCTGAATAGGCTTCCTCGCGAGAAAAGGGAAAACTTGGCAGCTATGTTCTCAACCCTTTTTTTGGCCACGCCCCACCTAAAATCCTGATCCCCTCCCCGCCCCCGCGACATATAATTCTTATTATTAAAAAAGTAAACTATTCACGTGGAGGAAGCCTAAAAGGCCATTAACTTGGTCTATCACATTCTCGAATTGCCCCCCTTAAAAATCAAATTGCCCCTTCTGGGGCGTGTGCTCCATGTTGGGAACCACGGTTGTAGAAGGTCAATCCCCAGCATCTGGTAAGTAGGGCTGGGAGAGAACCCTGTCCGAAGCCCTGGAGAGTGGCTGCCAGTCAGTGTGGACAATATTGAGCAAGATGGATCAATGGTCTGAGTCGATTAAAGGCAGCTTCCTAATGTTTCTTAAGGGCACCACCTCATACCCAAATAGTGTCCGCAGTGATGCAGGACACAGGGAACATTTGCCTGCTTTGTTTATTTAAAAGAGTTGAACCCCACTACTTAGCAGACTTGCCAGGACAGTTTTCAAAAGCAATTGCCCCAGTCTAGAAAAAAAAGTAAGAGCCAAAGCCCCATTTATTCCAAAGGGATAAAGTAGAGCCCTGCTAAGCCAACATCCTATTCCCCACAGTGGCTGACCAGGTGCCTATGGCAAGGATGGAAACCTGAGGTCTGAATGTGGCCCCTAGGCTTCTTCAGGTGGCCCTTGGAATTGTTTCCAGTCTGCCACCACTCTTTGACATCTGAGAGGAGGGCATTCCACAGAATGGGTGCAGCTACTGAGAAGGTCTTCTGTCTAATTCCCTCTAACTTTACGTCTCACAATGAGGGAACTGCCAGAAGGCCCTCTGAGCTGGACCTCAGTGTCCGGGCAGAATGATGAGGGTGGCTGCTACAGCCCAAGACAAAGGAGGAGCAAGATGCAAGCAGAATAACACCCACCCACTCCCTGCCATAAAGAGCTTCAGGTTGCTCAATAACAGACTTCTTGGTGCAAGTCAATTCCATGGGACTTATTCTCAGTGTGCATAGGTACAGCCACGCTAAAATCGATATAGTACTGGCACACAGAAGCAAGAAGTTTCGTATCTAAAATCAAGTCCTCCAATTTAGAAGGTTTGAATAATCATGTTGTTAAAATCATAAGACTTTTGAATGGGTTGGGATGACTTCATCAGTCAAAGCCTTGTGAGTCTACATACACTGCAGCAAGAAGTTTACCGTCAGTGCTACGATGCAATGTCTTTTGTCAAGAAACTGGCCAAAAGTTCATAAGTCTCGGTGTTATGTACATAAATATGTTGGTGTTTCAGAGCTGAGGTGCACAGCCTGCATTACTGGAGGCCAACAGGTATCCCACAAATGTGGCAGTTTCTCCTCCCCTGGTGAAACATAATCTCCAGATCCCCAGTTATCATTTAAAATGAGCAAGTTTCTAGAATATGTAGAACCAGAGCTAGGAGGCAAAAGGTACAGGCACTATTCTGCTCAGTTTTGTTTTGTTTGTTTTGTTTTTTGCTGAGAGACTAGAGCAGGGGTCAGCAAACTTTTTCAGCAGGGGGCCGTTCCACTGTCCCTCAGACCTTGTGGGGGGCCAGACTATATTTTTTGGGGGGGAGAACGAATTCCTATGCCCCACAAATAACCCAGATATGCATTTTAAATAAAAGGACACTACTTTCTACTTATGTAAAAACACACTGATTCCTGGACCGTCCATGGGCCAGATTTGGAAGGCGATTGGGCCGGATCCGGCCCCTGGGCCTTAGTTTGCTTATCCATGGTAAGCTTATTCTGTGCCTAGGAAACACAGGTCTGAGAGGTTTCCCATTTGCCCCGTTGCTTCCTCCAGGAAAACCCGCTGCTTACTGCTGAATTGGAACACATGTCAATCTATAGAAAAACCGATTGATGTTTGCTCCAATTTGGCAGTAAACAGTGGGGTTTCCCGGAGGAAAGTGGCAGGACAAGTGGAAGTGTGGAGGCGCGCCAAGTCTCACAACTCCCATTCCTCCATCCCTATGCTCTAGCCCAGGGGTCCCCAGACTTACCGTGCGACGGGCCGGAGGGCGGGGGAGTGCGCGCCCGTGCGCATGCACACACGCACACGGGCGGGGGAAAAATCGCCGAAAATCGCTTGTGCGCATGCGTATGGGCCTCCCCCAACCCGGAAGTGCACCAGAAATGACCTCTTCCGGGTCGGGAGAGGCCCATACGCATGCGCACAAAGGATTTTCGGCGATTTTTTGCCGATTTTTTAGATCGTCGCTGCGCCGCGCGCCGTGAGAGCGGGCGGCGGCAGCGGGGGGCGGGGGTCGTCGCGGGCCGGATTGGAAGGCCGATTGGGCCGCATCCGGCCCGGGGGCCGTAGTTTGGGGACCCGTGCTCTAGCCCAGGGGTTCCCAAACTAAGGCCCGGGGGCTGGATGCGGCCCAATCACCTTCCAAATCCGGCCCGCGGACGGTCCGGGAATCAGCATGTTTTTACATCAATAGAATGTGTCCTTTTATTTAAAATGCATCTCTGGGTTATTTTTGGGGCATAAGAATTCATTCATATATTTTTTTCAAAATATAGTCCGCCCCCCCCTAAGGTCTGAGGGACAGTGGACTGGCCCCCTGCTGAAAAAGTTTGCTGACCTCTGCTTTAGCCGACTCCCGTTTCACACTTCCAAAGAAGGTTGTGCAGACAGATTGTTCAACATAATGGAACACTGAATTCCACCCGGTACCTGTTTCATACTGCAAAGCTGAAGAACAGCCCTTTGCTTCTCTCTAGGTCAGGCGGTTGTAGGAGGAACTAGAACTTGTGAAATCAGAGAAGTAGTCTTTGCTGGAGGCGTTTACGAAAAGAGGAAACTCTGGAATTTCCTTCATAGGCAGTTGTCTTTTAAAAGGATGTCCAGAATTACTTAAGATTAATGAAGGTCACCACACTGTTGTACGGGTATGGACAGGGGAGCCGTCCAAGGCTGTGGGAGGATACGCCAGGGCAGAATATGGGATTTGTGAATAGCCAGAAACAAATTCAACTGGAAGAAACCTCTGGTAAAAAGCTAGGTGCTTCCAAAGGGAGACAAAGTGTAGGGCCCTTAATTAACTCAGAATTTCTGAAAGAGGCTTGTATGAAAAGACCTGGCAGCCTTGGGCTAGGTGTGAAATTGATTACATAGGCAGAAGGAGAAGAGAATGGAGAAGATAGACAGTTATCAGTGTTCCATGGCCTACATCAGCTCTGTCGCCATCTTTTTGTAGGTTTGTGGACAAACAAGAAAAGCTGATTTTTACCTACACGTATGGATGCCCATGGAGACAAGGGATGGCAGTTGCTGGGGCTGTCTCTCCCATTTATCAGTGTGAGACATTTTGAATGTCATAAATGGGTAGCAAATTGTTAGTTTTTTGGGTTGTTGTTATATTTTTGTTGCTATGGAAGAGGAGAGATGCTTCTAATCTAGGACTTTATGTATCAGGTATGAACATAACATTATTTGCCTCATAACATGAATTGTGCTTATCTGAGGTACTCCTGGAAATTGTCTTTGGCATTATGCCATATATTGGGTGGGAAAATAAATCACCTAAACACACCCTGCTATACCTCTTCTGGGCAAGAGTACACTTCTAGTTATTTTTCAGAAATGGTGAACAGCAGCAATGCTTTCTCAGCGCAGTAGCATCTTCCCATTTTGAAAAACTTATTTAGTTATATGTGTTCATTAAAATGTTTTGGCTGCCATGCTCCTCTGCTTTATGTACTATTCCTCTGTGGGAGCATCTCCAGGGCACACTTGCAGCCTGATCCTATCCATGTTTACTTAGGAGTAAGGTCTGCTAAGTTCAAAGAGGCATCCTTCCAGTGTGTATACAGTACTAGAATAAGCTATCAATCACCCCTAGCCAGTTAGTTTGGATTTGATATCCCACTTTATCACTACCCGAAGGAGTCTCAAAGCAGCTAACAATCTCCTTTCCCTTCCTCCTCCACAACAGACACCCTGTGGTGGGTGGGGCTGAGAGACTTCAAAGAAGTGTGACTAGCCCAAGGTCACCCAGCAGCTGCATGTGGAGGAGCGGGGAAGCAAACCGGGTTCACCAGATTACGAGTCCTCCGCTGTTAACCACTACACCACACTGGTGTACAGCATGGCTCCCTCCTCCTCAGTGCAGAAGCTTATCACTGGACCTATTTTGTACAGATGGGATATATTGCAGTGTTGTGGGTGAAAGATGGTGGGCAAAAGTTTGCTTATTGCGCACGTTCAGCTGTTTGCAGAAAAGCATAAAGACACACTTTCAAAAGTAACCTGTGGAGAAAATTGTGAAAAGGTCAGCCTTCCAGCATCATGTTCTTAAAACATGAACCTTGTTTGCTTGGACTTCTTTTTTAAAAAAATAATAATTCAGGGTGTGTGTGACAAATTTATAAGTTTTGAATTTTGGCAATTTGGCAACCTAGGATAGGATTCCTGCTTTTTGCTCTTGGGGGGGGGGGGGTCTCCAGACAGCCAACATGCACAACTTCTTCTCCCAGTGTGGCAATGCAGACATTGGGGAATCCGCACCTCTTGAATGTCACACTACTGGTCGAAAGCAAGGATGTGACATTCATTGACAACCTAATCGAGAGGTAGATTTACAGACTCTGGGCAAGTCAGAGCAAAAGTGCTATCCCAGATCTTCTTAGCAAAGTCGTTCGCACCTCTGGTATTGTAAAAACAAGGGGACTCGTAGAAAACCAGCAGGACTCCCTTCCGCCTGTGCCTTTAATTTACAACCCCGGCTGCTGCGGTGACTCAATCCCAAGGGGAGACTGATGCGTCACCGCGCGCCTGGGAAAGCCTCACGTGGCGACCTGGAAGTCGAGCTTGCCCAAACAGAATCGGCTCCGTCTTGGTTTCGGGGAAAACAGAGCCCATCTAATTACCTACTGCAGCCGGCTCCGTAGGCGAGCGATCCCCGTAGTCCAACCTCTCCCTTTGCCGTTCAGAAGGAGGCGCGGCTAGGCAGATTAGTTCCAGCGCTTCCCATTAAGGGCGGGTCGGCAGAGAAGCTATTTATTGCGTTTCGGGCGGCGGCGCTGGCGTTCGGCTTCAGCAGAGCTGTATTTTTTGGGTTGGTTCTCCGCGCGGGCCGAAGATCGGGTAAGTAAGCGCAGTCTTTTCAAGCTGTTGGGGTTGGCCAACAAGTACTGCGTGGTCGGGTTGTGTGTGTTTTGTTTTTTTTAAAACCCGGGTATCATAGGTGCCTGAGATGCGCGCAAAAATAGATTTCTAGTTTAGGCAGCGGGGTTGGAAAGCAAGGCTGGTTTTGAGCTCCTGTTTTTAATTAACCCGCTTCTGACGCGTTTGTATCGCAAGGAAAGGGGGGGGGCACTCCAGCCTCTTCCTTGTTGAGCCTGACACTGCAGAAAGTGACCGATCGGGGCTGGAAAAATGGTTCCTAGCTCTCGGGCTTCTGTGAAATAAACTCAATTCACTGTCATTTATATGCTGTAGTAGCCGCCCACCCCGATTTAAAATTGCATGACTTTAATGAGCCGTCAGCTAATTTCCCCGGAAGTTCTGCCCCTTTACTAGGACGTATTTTAGAAGCTTTGTGCTGGAAGAACTCTCACTTGGGTAGTTATATGGAAGATTCCCCCCCCCCCATTTGCAAAGGTGGCATTTCAAAGTATCAATACAGTAAGAAATAGATGGGTTTTGTTGCTTTTCCGCTCTCATCCTTTGCGAGGAAAAATGGCAGCAGTGATCTGTGTGTTTGGAAATTGTCATGGAAACCTGTGGACAGAGCTGAGGAGCTGAAGTTGGAGGATGTCAGGTCTTGGTTAGGTGAGCTGGCTGGGGCTGAAAGGAGTTGTATTCCAGTAACATGATGCAGAGGGCACCAGGTTAGCAAAGGCTGGTCTGAGGGAAGACCGGGTCTGTCTCTTTCACGCAGAGGCCAGACTCCCAGATCTGTTTGGGGATGCTCCCGCTCTGGGTTTTCTGCATAGAGCAGAGGGCTAGGCTCCGTGGCTTTGCAAGGCCCTTGCCCAAGCTCTATGAATCTGGTACTTATATGGTTCCTAAAGACTGTTGTCAGTTTTCTCTGTGAACAGCATTTTATGTTTCATTAGCTAGCTTAGCTCAACTGCTGGCATCAGGCTGTTTTGTGCTTGGGTTTTTGTGTGTTTTGCAGTGCTCTTCAGTTTTGAAAAGCATGTGGTTGGCATTCCCCCGCATTGCCTATTGTCAGCTGTTGCTCATGCTCTAACACAGGAATCAAACTCGCTGAATTTCCTTTTAATTGTTCATGGCATCTAGATAAAAACAACTCACAACTACTAGGCAATTTACAACCATCCTCCCAATGCTTGCTTTGGTTTCTCTCCCCACCCCGCAAGCTGGGGCTCTTGACTGTTCAGTTGAGAGGCATAAAGTATTAGCCGATGGCTTTCACAAGTAGGTCTCTGGCAACTCTTAATCTCAGGGTCATGGGTTCGAGCCCCACATTGGGCAAAAAGATTCCTGCATTGCAGGAGATTGGACTAGATGACCCTCATGGTCCCTCCCAACTCTACAATTATATGATAAACCTCTATGATCGTATCAGATTAGATATGACCATAAGTTAGAGATGAGGAACCTATGGCTCCCCGGCATAGCTGCCAAGTTATCCCTTTTTAAAAGGGATTTTCCCTTATGCTGAATAGGCTTCCTCGCGAGAAAAGGGAAAACTTGGCAGCTATGCTCCCCGGATGCCAATTCCCATCAGTCCCAGTCAGCATTGCCAATGGTTAAGGATGGTGGGAGGTAGCCAGCAGCCAAAGAGAAGGACACCCACACATTGCCCATCCATGGTACAGGTGAAGGACCATCATTTGTGCCATTGTAAAATAATGGCTGTCAAAAACCAGCAGCTTCCTTTGAGTGAAGCCTATCAATGTGGTACATTTTCCTTCTTAACGACTGGGAGTTGGCAGGCATTGCATATGTTGTATTCGCAATCAAGATGTAAACGGGAAAGGGAATAGAGTTGCAAGGATGGAAAATCCCTAGATGCCTAATTATCCAGAAGGGTGTGTTCAGCTGTAAATAGCTGGTGTCTAGAAACTAGTGGTCTCTTCCAGCCATCGCAATAGGGGGTAGAAAAGACAATAGGCTTCAGGTGTCCTTTTTATTGTGCATTCATTATGCATCATGTATAGGGCTGATGATACATGACCCCACTTTCATTATGGTTTGTGCCTGCTGAGATTTCTGGGTAGGCATACTGCTTCATTTTCAACTGGTGCTTCTTCCTGAAATCCTGCTACTTTGCACACCTCAAATGCTCCATGTGTGAGTGCATGCTTTCATCATGCTATAGTGCAAGAGTGTCCCTCCAGAAGGCAATAAAACGGTAACATTGAAGAAGCATTGAATCTGTGCCCCGAGTTCTGCGAATCTGCAGATCTGTTCCCTTTCCCTTTTCTAGCTGAAGCCAGCAGAGCTTTATACACATTGCCATGTTTTGACAGATGAAACAACAAAGTCTACAAATTGAGGTACAAAGTTACCTGGAGAGAGGCAAAAGTTCAGCTGTGCAAAGTGGGAGGATATGATGTGACTTGAAAGCTCAGTCAGTAGAACCTGAGGCTCTGAACCTCAGGGCCGTGGGTTTGAGCCCCATGTTGGGTGGAAGATTCCTGCATTGCAGGGGGTTGGACTAGATGATCCCCCTGGTCCCTTGCAGCTCTATGAATGGAAGGAACTGTCCATTTCTAGTGACATTATTGGAATTCTTTAAGCTGGAAGCATTGTATGCGCACAGTTGGGGGTCTCTAGGGAACACTTCCTTCTTTGATATGCCCAGCAACCTGCTGACAATGTGGTCTGTTACTTTAAAGCTGGTCAGTAGTTAACTGGTTACTCAAGCTTTTTAGTGGAACTACTTGGAAGTGAATATCATGGCCAAATACCTCCTCAAGACTTGAGAGTCTTTCTGTCCAGTTTGTAAGCCTACAAAAAGAATATTCTAATTATTGTGCTTAATAGAGTAAAAGAGTTTTCAGCGCAGGTTGAGATACACCAATATCTATATCTCTATATCTTATACCTATATCTATATTTATATCAACTATATCATCTATATATACCTATACCTATACGTATGAATGAACCCTGTACCTATGAATGGATGCCCTTTGATGACCAAACCAGGCAGATAATTTGTGAACTACGGTATTACTTAGATTATTATTTTTTGCCCCCAGACAGTTTCAGAATCTGTGATCAGGCACAGAAAAAGTGTCGTAGGTAGGTAACCCTGTCTCCTTCTGCTATTTCCACTCAAAATCATCCCATGCCTATTTGGGAGAAAGATATAGGCTCCACACCACATATCTTTCCTAGCTGTTTTTCTATCCAAAGCTGGTGGAAAGTAATTTTGAGTGGACAAATGACAGGGTATGGAAAGGGTTAAGCACCATTTGCTCACCTGTCCTACTTCCATTCCTGGCTGCAGTATCCAGTGTCTGCTTTGTACTATGAAAAGGGAGGTGAGAGAGAGTTGCACATCGGAGAGTGCTTCGTTAAAACTCTTTAATGTTTCTAGGTTCTGAGGCACAGCAATATTAATACCAGGTGACCTGCTTGACATGTATTCAGAGAGTCTGTTTATGTGTTGTTTCCAGGGAAAGATATTGTGAAGATCCAGTCATTAGGTTGGGCATTTGGGTTGGGTTTTTAGGAGCTTATGAAATGTGCTTTCTCTGCCAGCTCACTGGTGAATCAGCTTTCAGAAATGTCTCGTAACAGCACTTCAACCCAGAATAATTAAGCTCAGTGCTTTTTTTTCCCATGGAGGTACTGAAAGGTACATAGTACCAGCACCATTTCCCCCCAAACGGCTAAAAGTGTGGCACTTACTGTAACGACTTCATTGTGAGTACCAGCACCTATTTTTCTATATATAAAAAGCACTGATTAACCTTATATCAAATTTCACTTGGTAATTTCAAAGGGGGGGGAACCCCAAGGGTACCAAATGCCTGGAATTCAGGGGAGTGGTTTGGACGGTATTAAGCTGATTGTAAGCGTACCCCTTGGAGAGAATGATAGAATAGTTATATCGCTTTGCAAAGTGATATCAGAAATCCTGGCCTAACCTTGGGACCAAGCCAAGTGTGATGTGGGAGGTTTATGATAAGATCTCATGAAGTTTTTTTTTCTTTTTTTAACGCCATCCCTCCCAAGGAATATAGGGAGTCATACTTACAGCAAGCCAGGATCTTATGCCCACCAGGTGAGAGAAAGAACATGAAGCAGAGCAAGTATCAGGAAAGGAAAGAAGAAGAAAACACACTCACTCTGAAACAAAAAAAAAAACACTTTCAGAATGAACCAACAGACATCACAGTATGGTTCTCAATACACCTTTTATATCTATTGAGAATTGGAACAGAAGGTGGGATTTTCCGTCTTTTGTATTCATTTTATTGCTCATACGGGCAGAGCTACATAAGATGTAGATCATGAATTACCATATAAATGGCATATCCAATTTGATCCATTGTGGCTGCTGTGCTGTGTGTGTTAAACCCAGTGTAGTTGCTGGTGCTTGCAGGCCTAGCACAGCCCAGATTAACAGTACAATGGTCCCTTGGTTTAAGAACAGTTTAGTTTATGAACAATTTGGATTAAGAATGCTGCAAACCCGGGCTTCCGGTCTAGCGCCAGCGCCGTCCGGTGGGGTTTGCTTCGAGCTCCGAGGCAGCCCGTCTTTGCGAGGGGGGGGGGAAGCAGCGGGAGCGACGCTGCACCCCATAGAACCCAGTGTCGAGCGTCACTGGGGCAAATGCTCAGCGGAGCCCCAATTCCGACTCCCTAGCTCGCCGGTATGCTCTAATAAGAGCGCCGGTGCAGGAAAGGTTGTAGTCGTGGGGGCCATCTTGAGCATGATCGTTGCCCTCGCGGAGAGAAGCTCCGAACCGGAGGTGGAGAGCGCTGGATACTTTTTAAAGAAGGACTGAAAAGATTGGGAACCGTGAGTAAAAGGACCTAAAAAATTTTAATTGACTTTTAATTTGGAACGGGGGTGAGATTTAAAAACGGAAGCCGATCTTCCCCCGCTGATGTAATGAAGAAGCAGTAAAAGGAGAATTACCCGATGCCAGGGAAAGGAAGCTTGCTGCCTAAGCAATTCCAAGGATTAAAAAAAAAAAAAAATTCTCCCCCAGAGGCAGGGCAAAGGGGGAGAACTGTATTAAGGCTGGAAAACCCCTGCAAACAGTGGAATCTAAAGAGACAAGCCCCTCCCCCTCTCCCGAAAGCGGCAACCCGGACATAACAGCAAGCGGAAGGGGAGGACATAAAAGAAATAGTGGAATGGACTTTTAGAGGAATGGACTTAATGCATCCAGTTGGCAGAAATCGGAATAGTCACAATTGGTGACCACTTCCTGTTATTCAAGTTCTGCTCTGTCCTTGAAGAGCTGGTGAAAATGTCAACAATGGACTATGCACCTGGTTTCCAGAGAAAAGTCATGAGACTCTTGTGGGAAATAAAAATCAGCATGGATAAGACTCAACAGCAAATGGAAATAATAAATCAGGATGTACAGAAACAGGATATAAATGAATCAACAGTAAAAGAGGATGATAGGACACATGAATCGAACCACAATTCAATCAGAGAAGACGAGGATGGTGCAGATATGCAAGAGGAGAAAGATCAAATTGGGATTTGGAATACACCCCCTTTTGAGGGGGTGGAACAAGAGCTGTTTGAGGAGAAGAAAACGCACAAGGAAAACAATGTGCAAACAAGAGGGGAACATTGGGGGGAGGCCAGAGACATTTGGGTTGTAAAATATGTTAAGAAAGGGGAGGGATGAAGGAGGATGGAATATATATTGTTTACTAGGATGGATAAAAAGGGATTGAAAACTGGATTGCTGACTTTGGAACTTGTTGGAATGGAAGGGAATAGCCGTGATCGGGGGAGGAGGAGGGAAAATTGAGAATAATTGATAAATCAAAGATTGGGAAGGTAAAAAGGATTTAAAATATAAGGATGTCCTTGGAAGAAAATTGTGGCAAGGGAGGGAACAAAATTGTATGTTTGTTAGAATTAGGATGTAATAGTAATTGGTAGCATCAGAAAGATGGTTTAGGCAAGACGATTTGTAACGGTTGGGTGCTTTCCCCCACTTGTCGGTCGTCCCCGGGCTGGGGGCTCCTGGTGGCAGGGGGGGCTTCTGGGGTGGGGGGGACGGGGAGGGGGGAGGGATCCAATTGGAAAAAGAATCACTTCCCTGCCTCTTTCCGTCCTCTGGGACTCTTCGTGGCAGGAGGGGTTCTGGGGGACGGGAGAGGGAGGAGGTGAGAATTGGGAATAAAAGAGAAATTATTAAAGAATACGAATAGTATAGTAATATAAGATTGGAAAGATTAAAAATAGAATGAGGATTATGATAAGAAAACTGTAAAATATGATTCAAAAATGAAAATCAGATAGAGGGGAGATCGGGGAAGCCCACATAAAAACAATGTTTATGGAAAAATGATTAGTTAATAATATTTTTCGTTTATCTTTTTCTTTTTCTTATTTTTTCTTCTTCCTTTTTTCTTTCTTTCTTTTTTCTTTTCTTTTTCTTTTTTGAGTGTGTATTAAGATTGTATAGATGGTTGGATGGATACCCACTTGCGACCCTCCTGCAAACCTGGAGCCTCTTTGTGGCAGGGGGGGGGTTTCCTGGGGTGGGAGGGAGGAGTGGGGAGAAATCCAATCATAAAATGAACCACTGCGAATGCCCGTTTTCCAGGGGATCCTCTTGTGGGAGGAGAGGGCTCTTGGAGGGTGGACAGAAGTAGGTGGAAAATGTTATGTTTGTTTGTGTATTTTGAGTGTGTGTGTTTGTTTTATTATGTAAAAATCAATAAAATATCATTTAAAAAAAAAAGAATGCTGCAAACCCGGAAGCAGTGGCATAGCGTGGGGGGTGCCAGGGGGGCCAGCCGCACCGGGCGCAACATCTGGGGGGGCGCTCGCTCGCACTCGCAGCTCTCTGCCCCTGCCTGGCTCACTCTCTCTCACTGCAGTGCTGTGGAGCTTCCCACCCCCTTTTCCCTCTCCCGCGCTCTCAATAGTCACCCCAGCAAGAAACCTGGAGTCGCACCCCGGCCCGTGGGGTGGGGCGTGACAGGGTTATTTTCCAGCAGCGGAGGCTTGATCTGGCTGCCTTCTGCAAGGAAACAAAAGAGGCCCATATGGCGTAATGGAAAAATACATGGGGGTGGAGGTGGAGAGAGGGTTGTACCATCACGGCTCAACGGGAGGGAGGGAAGGGCTGGCCGAGCGCCTGCCGTCCAGGTTTCGAGGGGGAGGCCCGGCGAGGCACGAGGAATGCGCTCCTCTTCATCCCTCCTCCCGAAGCTCAGCCCCCTGCAAATGGCGTTAGCAGCTGAGCTGGGAAACGCGTGCACAAATGAATAGGTTTGGGGGCGGAGGTTGCAGCTGCTTGCTGGGAGCGCGCGAGGCTCCATGGAGGAATTCACACGCCAGTTGTGCGGAGGGAAGATGCCCAGAGGGAGATTTGGAGCTAGCAATCCCCACCGCACGTTAGGATTCAGGGGAAACCACTTTCTGAGCAGGGTCTTTGTTGGCTGCCGTAAATCTAGCCCCTTTGCCCTGGTCCCCTTCCTTCTGCACCTCTGGGGTATCTTGGTGTCTGCCCCCCTCCTTCATAGCCAAACCCACCCACCCCAGATCATCTGGCCCAGATGCCTCTATCCAGATTATTTGTTTCTTCGGCTGCCAACCAGATGCTAAACAAAGCTGCTTCTCTTGTTTATGTTTGACATCATTCACCCACCGCCCTTTCTCCAAGGAGCTGGTCGTTTTAAGCATTCAGAACAGCGTCAGTGTGTCCTGGTTTTTTACTTTTTTGAAATATGGCAACCCTAGGTTCAGATAAGAAAGAGTGCCTTTGCCCAAGGCCACCCAGTGGGCATCATTTCCCCCCCCCCCACATTGGGGATTTGGAAGACGCGCCTCTCCAGTACAAATCCAACACATCTGTCCACACGCTCAGATCATTGCTTCTTGGCACCTGTCTAAATGGCACTTTTCTTTCGAAAAAGGAACACCTTGGGGACGGGCGCCCTCTGCATATGCTCAGAAGCACCAACGTGCCGTGTTACGTAAAACAAAAAGTTGGCAGCTCTGCTAATAAAGAAACATGTAGCATTTTCCTCATGCATTGTGGGAGGTCTGGCCGTCATTCCCCAAAGAAGCACATCTATTGTGTGGGCATCGCTGGGAAAATGTGTCTCTTCCCCCCCCCCTGACTCCAAGACATGGACAATGAGATGGAGGAGCAACCTATTGGGTAGCGCTTGTGACGTCCTTCGTGATAAGCCAACCCCCCCCCCCCATGCCTGTTTTTTAAAAATATACTTTGGATTAATTTTAGCCCATCTAGCCCAGTCTTGGATCATCTCCAGGGTATGGTTCCATTTTGATGTTTAGTTTTTGTTCTTGATATTTTTTGTCGTTTACGATGGTTGTGAGAAGACATATAATAGCATGGCCCATGCTAGGTTACTACATTTGTAGATTTGTATTCATAGACCTGCTGAAAATGTGGAGAATGTGTAATGCATGTTCGCACTCAATAAAGTGTTTGAAAATAAACTTGTATTTAGATGCTTTTTACTTTAATTACATCAGTATTTTCATAACAAACAATACATGTGCTTAGGGGGTAAGGGTTTCTTTAACTAATCTAGTGGAAGAGACTCGAGTGCTAAATTCCACGGGTTAGGGGGCGCAAATTACTTGCCTTGCCCCGGGTGCTGACAACCCATGCTACGCCACTGCCCGGAAGTAGGTGTTGTGGTTTGTGAACTTTGCCTTGGAAGCAGAACATGTTCCACTTCCTCTTGAGTGTGTTCCATTTGTAAATTGAGTCCCCTTCTGCTATGGGAAAACATGCCTTGGTTTACGAACGCTTTAATTTAAGAATGGACTTCCGAAACGGATTAAGCTCGTAAACCAAGGTACCACTGTACCAAATACCGGAGTTGCAGAGTACACGTAGGGCCAGCTCCATTTAACAAAGGCCCCTCTCTAAACTCGCATATTCGCTACAAATATAGGCTGTGCAGATCAGGAATGTAGTCACCTTCAGAATGGGGCTAAAGTTTACAAATGTTGAAACATTGCCCTTCAGAGGTTCCACTTCTAGTAAATGTGGTTAAGACCAGCTGTCGGCAGAGAGACAAAAGCGTTGCATGATTCATGTGTGTGCTTTCGGGCTGTTGCATCAGCTCTTTGGGTTAAGTTGCAACCGGCCACAGTTCTTGAGCAAGTGCAAGAGTCTTTTGAGAAATTCTTGCTTGCAACTGAGATAGCTGCAAATGCTAGCCAGCAGTGAGGCCTCCAGCTGCTGTTGGGTTGCCAGCACTCATCATTTTTGGTGGCAGAGGCTGGTGGGAGTTGGGAGTTCATCATCATGGCTTCTCCTGCTATAGACAAGCAAACAAAAATGCTGTAGTTTGAATGGGAACAATAGCCTCCCCCCTGACCCTTGTTGTAAGGAAATAACGCCTTTCTCTCCCCCTTCTCTCCAGCTGTTGCATCAAAAATGGACCTCGACATCCAATCCAAAGAGCTCAGTGGGTCTAGCTGGAAGGAACTTCTTCCAACCCTGAGCCAGTACAAAACCATCAGGTAAGTAAAATGTCAGCAAAACCCATGTGTGTTAAGGTGCACCTAAAGTCTCACAACTGCAAGGGCTCCATTCTGATGGAACTTGAGCTGGTGTAATTCTTGCTTGAAAACATTGTCCTGACCCCCAAAATACCTAGAGATGCTCCTCACAATCAGATTTCACATTGTCATTTATCAGTTACCAAGTTTTGTTCTTGGTTAACTGCCCATGGTTGTCTGGGAGAGACAAGCCCAAGTTCACCGTGGCAGCAGCAGCACACAGATGGGAAGGAGCAAGTCAGATATGATTTTGGCTTGTTCCTGTAAGCCATGGTTTAGCATAGTGCTGCATGCGAATGAAAGCAAAGTCTAACTTAATTGTTTCAAACCAGCAGTCGTTTTTGTCTGCTCTTGTTTCATTTGAATATCATATTGCTTGTTGAATTATTTTATTGTTGCGGATTTAGTTTGTGAGTGTATGGGAGGCTTAAGGGCAGTGCTTTTTTCGGGGGGGACGGGACGGGACGCAGAGTTACGCATACCGCTAAACATTTTGTGAATCTTTGTACTTTTGTCCATTTACTGTATTTATTTTTCCCAATTTGAACTATAAAATGGTGGTTTTCTTGAGTCAAAATGAGAGTACCCCTAAACAAACAAACAAAAAAAGGCACTGCTTAAGGGTATTATAATAAGGGTTCCATTTTGCTGATAGACAATGTTGGATTTCACCTCTTGTTGTTCAAATACTCTGGAAGTCTTCCAAATCAGGTTGGAAGGAAAAAAAGAATTCTGTAGAGGAGAAATGTTTCTCTCAGCTGGTTTGTTAGAGCTAACACCTGAATCCTCTTCCCTTTCATTCTCAGGTTGGATGACTGTAGTCTATCAGCTAGTCATTGTAAAGATCTCTGCGCCTTTCTGAGCACAAAGCAAACATTGGCTGAACTGAAATTGAACAACAATGAACTGGGAGATGCTGCTGTAGAGTTGCTGTGCAAAGGATTGCTGAGTCCAAACTGTAACCTTCAGAAACTATGGTAAATCCCCTACAATCTGTGTTGGCTTAAGTTTCATTAGCCGAAGGTCTCCACAGATGGAAATGTCCACAGTAGCAAGGTTGTCGGTGATAAATTCCCTTCTGGCTAAGCAAGTGGCTCATAAATCCTTTCGGGCTTAGAGTAAACTATCAATCTGATTTTTGCTATTGTTGAACTGTGCTCTGGTTCTTATATTCTTCCCATCAAGTTACTACCGTATGGGCTTTTCCTGGAGCAGCTGGACTGGGGGACCTCTGCTCACCTATAATCAAACCATTTGCTTAGGCTGTATGCTGTTTCCCCAACATTGCCCAGAAGTAGTGGTGCTGTTTTGCATGCTCTTAAAAGGCTGCCACACCTTGATTCACCTTCACAGTGATCCAGTAGGTTAGGTTGCAGGACTTGGGCTCCTGTCTGTCTGTCTACCTATTTGGGGTTAGATGCTGAGTTCTTCCAGCTGTCACGCCTTCCAATGCTCACATGTGCTTATTGGCTTCATATGGGACAAGGAAGTATTGGAGCCTCAGCTTCAGGATCTGTCCTAATAATAATAATAATAATAATCAATTTTATTTATACCCCACCCTCCCTGGCCAAGACCAGATCAAAGAACACATCAAGTGTCAAGAGCGCTTTGTGTTCATTAGCTCATCTGGCAACTGAAACAATGTGCTTCGGTTTTAGCGCCAGCACCCCAGAGAGCAGTCTGGAAAGTGGCTTCTAGTAAAATGTGGCTGGAGTTGCCGCTCTTCAAATGGCAATTACGGCCTTCCTGATCATTTGCCTTTATGGCTTCATGACTTAAATGACCCCAGTCAGTCTGGGCTGCACTAGTGCAGTGCAGTCTCTGATCTTGTAGGCTGTTTTCTCCTACCATGGTTTGCAGTTGCAACACATGGCTTGAATATATAGAAAATATCACTGTGGAGGGGATGGTGTCTCTAGTTACATGACTGAGAAGAGGAGTGCAGAGGGTTGGCTCCTCTGTTTTTCCTCTTGAAAACTCAGTTAAGTGGTATGGCTTGCTAGGCAGCATTTTTTCTACATACCTGCTGGGCTGGTACTGTTGAAACACACTGTGCAAAAATCAAGGGGGGCAGAGGGGCTATAGCACAAAAGAGCTGTGGTGGACGAAGCTTTGTCTGTCTTTGTGCCCTTGAGATAACTCTTAAAGGACATACATGGCCTTTGCCTACTCAAAAGACAGCAGCGTTAATTAATATTTGGTTCCCCATGGACATCAGTATCATTGCAGAGATTTTATAGATGTAAGCTCAGAATATAGTCTTATGCAAACACAGAATTGTACAGTATATTTCAAATAATATTTTAATTACCTAGGCGTCAAGGTAAAAGTAAATATGGAGTTCTAATGAGGCTGACTTAACTCTGCCTTGTTCTTCCAGGCTGCAGAACTGCAACCTCACCAAAGGCTGCTGCGAGAGTCTCCGTGCTGTGCTCAGCAGCAAGCCATCCCTGACTGAGCTTCACCTGGGGGACAACAGTTTGGGCACAGCTGGAGTTAAGATATTGTGCCAGGGACTTTTGGATTCCAACTGCCAGCTGGAGAAGCTTCAGTAAGTGACTACGAGATTCGTTAGCAAAGATCTCTTGGCTGAGAAGATTTCTCAAGTTAGAAAGTATCTCTTTTCAAACTCAGATGCTTCTTGCTATGGTTGTGGGTTACCCTCAAGGAGTTGGATGAAAACAGCTGAGGCTGATGGCAATTCACCCCCACCCCCAATTGCTTGTAAAAAGTCATACAAAGTGTGTTTTGTACAGTGTCTTTTCTCAGATTTACACACACTTTCTGATAATATCCTTGAGAGAGAGAGAGATGAGAGTGGGTATGGGTGAAAAAAATTACTATTAATAATAATTAATATACTGCTTAATGCCAAAATAAGCTTCTTAATCAACAGGTATAAAAACTAATAACACAAACATTAAAATATAAACTATGCAATAAAACAATTCCATGAGCAATCATTGTGTCTAGATCAGCTTTCCCCAACCTGGGAGTCTCCAGTTGCTTTTTGGACTACAGGTCCCATCATCCCTGGTTATTGACCATACTGGGTGGGAATGATGGACAACGGAGCTCCCCAAAACTTCTGGAGGCACCAGGTTGGGGAGGGCTGGTCCAGATGTGTGTTCAGAAGGAGGAAGTTTCTGCTTGAACATGCCAGACTGGTTGAGCCGCCTCCTTATCTATTTTTTGGGGGGGTTCTTTCTGTTCCTCTATAGGCTGGAGTACTGTGAGCTCTCAGCAGAGAACGTGGAGGCTCTCAGCTCTGCCCTGCGCACCAAGCCATCTCTGAAGGAACTCAACCTGAGCAACAACAAACTAGGGGATGCCGCAGTGAAGCAGCTTTGCCAGGGTGTGCTGGACGACAACTGTAACCTGCAATCGCTGCAGTAAGGCCTCTTATTTCCAACCCCTGGCTCTCTCCCCAGGCTCAGCCCCTCTTGCTTAGGCTGCACCCGCTTCACTGCACCTGCCACAAATCCTTCACCAACAGCCATGGTCTCTTCTGCACCTTCCATGGCTGCTCTGGAAGCGCTCTCCTCTTTGGTTCTGTCAGTGCTTCCTGCATTTTTTGCCAGAGATGGGAAGCCTTCGGAGTTAAGAAGAAAAGTCTGGTTATCTGCCGAGTGAAGGCAGCTTCAATGGGAGCTCCCCCCCCCCCACAATGCATTTGGAGGGCTTTGAAGCAACAATCACAGAAGGAGCAGCCCCCTCTCTGTAACTGCTCAGCTGGCACCTGGGTAACATGGGGGGAGAGATTGGTTTGGGTGGGGTGTAACAATGGCTGCTTCCTGCAACCTCTCTAATTGTGACTCTTAAAGCAGAAGTCTTGGCAGTGTGTGTGGCATGTTACAATTGTACCTTGGTTTTTGAACAGCTTAGTTCACGAACAACTTGGAACTCGAACGCTGCAAACCCGGAAGTAGGTGTTCTAGTTTGCAAACTTTGCCTCAGAAGCTGGACGTCCAGCTCGGCTTCCATGGCTTCTGATTGACTGCAGGATGCAGGATGCAGTTTGGGGATGCCTGCTCTAAGGAGTTTCACCACTGGCCAACAAAACTGCATTTTTGGCAAAATTGAAATATTGTGTGCATCTGCTAGTGTGTGGCAGCTGTGGGCAGGGTTGCTCACAGAACGTAATTGGTGGTTTGGCTTCTTGTTTTGCTGCAGACTGGAGAGCTGTGACATCACACCTGCCAGCTGTCGGGACCTCAGCGCTGTGCTAAGTTCAAAGCCATCCTTGACTGAGCTCTGCATAGGGGAGAACAAGATTGGTAACGCAGGTGTAGCCCTCTTGTGCCAGGGGGCCTTGAATCCCAACTGCAAAATACGCAAGCTGTGGTAAGTGGCTTTATCTAGAGCAGGTGTAGCTTGTCAACTGTAGGCTGTCACAAGAGTGGGCTATTTTCTCTCTCTAATCTTTCTTGGTTTTCAAATAGTGTCACTGCGGTTGCAGTATTTTGGTGTCCTTATATGAGTGTTAATGTGTCTTTTTACTATGCACCTTTTAAAGAATTCCTATGCCATTTAAATAATTTCTGTGTAATTCAAATATTTTCCCATGTACCTTTTTGGTAATATCTTTATAAGCCCCTTGTAATTTTTTTAACTCCTTTTCTACTTTTTTCTAAATACGTACCCTTTTGCAATGCACTATATAGTGGGTTGTGTTGTGCTGGTGGATACTGAATTGTATGTTGTATGAGCCAAGTCTGTTTAACTACATGTCTGATCCTGAAAGCTTCTCATGTTACAAAATGTGCAGAATTCAGTCTTGTAAACTTCATTCCTACAAGCCTGTACATTTCCCAGCCCTGGAAAACATGTTTTTTAAATCTTTTGCAGTGCGAATGAGAATCAATGGTAAAGGTTCTATCCTAAATGATTTTTTTTTCACCAATGTGCATTCCTAGGACTTCAAGTAAATGTTTGCCAAACAAGTTTTGCAGATGGAACTCTAAATGTTTCATATCCAGTGTTGCTGTTCTTGCTAGTGCAGTAGACTTGTGCAACAGAACTTACCTCCTCTGCAGCCTTCTGCAAACACTCAAAATCTGTTCTAGAGGGTTGGAGGACAGGTATTACCTGTTGCATCAGTGGAACTCTGCATGTGCAGCATTGGCTGCTTCCTTCACTGGTGAATTTTCCAGGGGAGAAAATGTGTGAATAAGGGTCATATATCCAAATCACACACACAGTTATTGACATAATCAAGGGCAGGGAGCCTGTGGCTCTCCAATATTGTTGGACCACAACCCTGACCAGTGACCGTCCTGGCTGGGACTGATGGCCATTGAAGTCCAACAGTAGCTGGACGGCAGGTTAGCCACCCCTGCCCTAAGGAGTTATTGGACCTTTCAGGCTTAGACACATTGGTAAATGGACTTTGCTTCTGGTATGTGTCTGTTTGGCTGACATGGGGTTTCCATAGTAGGCTGCACATGCATTTGGTTGGAGATGTCTGTTGCTCTTGCTTAATGCAGGAGGGAAACCTTGTGTATGAGGATTTGTCTTAATACAGCAAACGGCCATGCTCATGTGGACGCCAGAGGTTTCAAATGGCACACACAGCTTGAGGTTTCTATAACACGCTCTTCAGATCTTGCCAGTGACTAAAGGCAGTGACTTGATTATTATTTCAGGTTATGGGAATGCAATATCTCAGCTCCTGGCTGCAAGGACCTCTCCAATGTCATTGGTACCAAAGAGACTCTCAAGGAGATGAGCCTGATCGGAAATGATCTAAAAGATGCAGGGATGGAGTTCTTATGCCAAGGACTGAAGGACCCAAAATCTAAACTTGAGTCATTGTGGTAAGGAGCTGGTGGCTTATTTTTCTGCTGTGGCTTTTTTTGCAGGTGTAACAGGGAAGTCATGAGTAAACAGGATGGGCCTGTGACTGTTGAGGATATTTATCAAGAGGCTCAGTCCGGTTCCGAGGATTTTCAACATGACACAGTATTGCAGCTTCTGATCATAAGGATCCCTTTATACAACTTTTCTCCACCAAGTCAAGTTGCAGTGAACAATAACAGCTGTCTTTCATGAGAAAATCATCAGACAAAAACCAAATAGAGAAGGGGGAGGGGGAACCTGTAAAATATTAAACTCCTTTTACTAAGGGGGTGAGTGCAGCAACAACAGTCTTCAAATAAGTCTATGAGTCAGGTGTTTCAAGTTGGCCAAAGTTTGTTTGAGTTCTCCTGCGAGGTCAGCCCAAGGCAAGGAAAGTGCCCAGGTTATCTGGGCTGCTAGGAAATGCCTGAGCAGATGGATTGGATAGCCTTTTGCCTGCTCCCAGACTCCTCACTGCTGGTCAGCAGTCTGACAGGACAGCATCTCCCACACCACACAGTCTACGACCTTGGCCAGCCAACTCTCACCTCTGGCCCTCCACTTCTTGGACTTGCAACTCCCACCAGCCCCAGCCAGCAGGACCAAAGGTCAGGATGGTGGGAGTTGTAGTCTGAAACACCTGGAGGATGTCAGGTGTGAGAAGGCTTAACTTGTGCCATACGGGTATAATAAGTGAATGATACATATGAAAAGTTGGGCTCTTCCTAAGAGGAGGAGAAAGTGATTTGTCATCTAGGCCCATGTGGGAGCAATTGAGTGGGGCAAATGTTGCTGACCCTTCAGCCTTTTGTTCAATTCAAAATATAGCCCCTGCTGAAGAACCACCATGGAGAACTGATGCATGAGTTTTAAAATATATATAAACAAATATTTTTAATAAAAGTTGGTAACCTCAAGACTTGACTCTTGCAATGCTGTCTATATGGGGCTGCCCTTGTGCCTTGTCTTTTAGATCCAAGACTGCTTGATATAATTCCCAGCTGATTTAGCTTAGTGTCCCTTCAGAGGGAGCCATAAGTCAGGGGTGGCCCTGTTGAAGAATCTGCTCCATTACCAAAGGAGAAGGAACTACAGTCATGCCTCGGTTTAAGTCCACTGCGGTTTGAATACTTTTGGTTTGAGTACTCCGTGGACCCGGAAGTGTTTACTTCTGGGTTCTGCGGCGCGTGCATGCACAGAAGTGATCTGCGCAGCACACACATGCACAGAAGCACTCTATTAGCGCTTCACACACACGTGCAATCACCGCTCCGTTTAAGTACTTTTCGGGGAGCGAATAGCTCCCTGGAACCAATTGTGTACTTAAACCGAGGTAACACTATAAATAATTCCATTCTAAAATTGTCAGCCCATCCTCCTGCCTTCTTCAGTCAGTCAGTTAATTTCTCTGTTGGAGCGATCTGCCTGATGTTGATCTACCATCTGCTTATGGTTACAAGTTGTCTTAAGAGACACCATTTTCAAAAGTTATAATGGATGTGTATTGAGTCTGTTTCTCATATTGGTTTGGTCAGATAGGATTGACTCCACAGAAAGGAAAAGTAACCCTAGATGGCCTATTGCACTGCAGAGTTGTCAGGCTTGTCAGAGATATTCTTATTTGTCTACCATAGGCTAAGAGAATGTGGTTTGACTTCAGCCTGTTGCAAGAGCCTTGGCTCTGCTCTCAGCGTGAACGGGACTTTGAAAGAGCTGCATATCGGTGGAAATAATCTGTGTGATGCAGGGGTGACTGATCTCTGTGAAGGAGTTCTGAGCCCCAGCTGTAACCTGCAATCCCTCTGGTAAGTCGCCTTAGACATTTGTTGCTCTCTTGAAAACAATGTGTTAAGGTTTTTCTAAAACGTTACTGAGCTTAGAACTCTTGTGTCAGTGCTGTAAATATGGAAGGGAGGGGGCTGCCCTGTTTGGCATTCCGGTGCCTCTTTGTTTTGCCTTAAGGCAGGCTTCCTCAACATCGGCCCTCCAGATGTTTTTTGGCCTACAACTCCCATGATCCCTAGCTAGCAGAACCAGTGGTCAGGGATGATGGGAATTGTAGTCTTAAAACATCTGGAGGGCCGAGGTTGAGGAACCCTGCCTTAAGGCTTGGCAGCAGATCTCTTCCGTGGCTGTGTTTCCTCTATGGTGACTGCCTGCCATACTTGAAAAGAGGGGCATGTGAAGTGAAATACCCAATTACAAGTTTTACAATTAATAAAAATAAATTTACCAGTTTGTAACACGTTTTAATGCTGGAACACTTGGGCAAACTAAAGGGTGAAATACTTTTTTCCTAGGCCGAGACTTGTTCCTCTTCGCATTAGCTAAATGCCTGCTTGAAAGGCAGCAGTGTGAAATTTGTTTGTGCTTGTGGGTTCAGCAGAGGAGACATTTTCAATGATATTCCTCCCTTGTGGATATGTCTGGTGCTTATTCTGCCCTTCTTCTTAGGCTGGGACAATCGGAACTCACAGAGGTTTGCTGCGATAAGCTTGCCGAAGTCATCGTTGGAAAACCCTCCCTACAAGAACTGGATGTAAGCTACAGCCATATAGGAGACGAGGGTGTGCGTAAGCTCTGCGAAGCAGTGAGAAGTCCCAACTGTAACCTGAAGTACCTGATGTAAGTGACTCTTTCGTGCTGTGATAGGCATTGGGGATGAGGTTGAGGGAGGCGTTTCAGAGATGTGGGTCTGATTGCAAAGTCTATAAGTGCGCCCCAATTAAAACGGCATCTGAACCCCTAACAAGAGCAGATGGAATGAAACCTGCATGATGACCCATTTTCAGTCGATTCCTCCGACATCCATAACTACAACCCCTTACATTGGCTGCGCTGTCTGGGGCTAATGGGAGATGGAGCAGTTCAGCAACACCTGGAAGCACACAGGTTCTGTACCCCTGAACTAAAATACGGATCCTAGACTTCCTTATTTGGAAACATGGGTCTGTTCATCAGGAACAGCCTCTGTCTAGTTTTATTATTGAAGGAAGGTTTACTTCCATTGGTGGCAGGCATAGTAGCCAGACTACTTGTCTCTGTGAAAATGGAAGTTAACAATCGGAAGCCCTTTCACCTTGGGGAAATAGAGTGTTGTGTGTGCTGCTGCTTTCTTACAGATAAGGGAGGTTACCTGCTTTGCATGACTTCTTAGTACTATTAATGTCTGAACTCTCATCTGAATTCTCTTGCAGTTTGTATGACACTTACTGGACTACTGATGTGGATAATGAACTGAAGGCCCTGGAAGAATCAAAGCCTGGATTTAAAGTTGTTACATGAGTGGTGCAACATTGCCGTGACCACTTCGACTGCCTTTTCTTCTGTCGGGATTCTTTTTGTAAACCAAGTCACCAGACCATATGATGATGGACTTTTATGATTCCAGATTTCATGGAGCTGTGATATGCCTAGAAACCACATTCAAAGCTTAGGAATGTGTTGGTACCTCAGTGGTGAGGCAGCATGGGGAAAGTTCTGGAATTATCTGCTGAGTCCAGCATGCATATGCTGGTGGGTTTTCTGCCTCTTGGAAAATACTAAGATCAGCACAAAGTAGAATATGTCTCCTGCCAGCTGCCATAAAGCAATAATGGTTACTTGCAGATGACTTGAAACTCTTCCCTTGGGAAGAACTATATTGGAGACTTTTAGACAAATTGGGGAATAATGCCCATTTTTTAATTGCAAAAAATTAGGATGCAACATTGCCCCTCCCCTTAAGTATCTCTGATATTAATATTTTCTGCTAATAATGCAAGGAGTGAATTTTTTGTATCTTGATCAACAAATCTAGCCCTGTAGGAATATAAAATAAAGTTTGATTGCAAAGAGACTATCTTTCTGATTTATGGTTTTGGTTTATGGCTTTATGGTTTTGATGGTGAAGAACACCAAAAGCTCACATCTTGGTCCCTTTGGATATTCAGAAGCTCAGACCTGAAGTAACATTTAAAGCCCATATACACAGCCAAATTAAAAAGAAAATATTGCCTATGCACAACACCAGTGGTATACCATTTTTCTTCTTCTTGGCTGATTGTAATTAATCGTGATATATCCTTAGTGTAGCTGGACTTGTACTAAGGTAATACTAGGTTTACATGAAGGTTGGTGCTCTGGGTGTTGTTCATTCTCATTGTTCAGTAACTGTCTTGAGATACTAAAGATGACAGTTCACCTGAATAAATGGTTAATGTGCCTTAATTCCTATGCAGCCTACAGCATTCTTCCTTGTCCCAATTTTATCCTTACCATAACCTTGTGAGTGGGTTAGGCTGAATCATGGTGACAAGTCCAAGGTCACCCAGTGGGCTTCATAACTGATAGGGGGATTCGAACCCTGCTCTCAGCTCAGCACTCTAACCACTTCACCATGTGCTCTTCAAAGCCTTGGGCTGGACAGGAGCAAAAAAAGGAGCCAAGCCTGAGGCTCTGGAGGAGAAGAAGAAAAATTAATCACTCAGTGAGATTTTGCTCTCCTTTGCAGAGAGTCTATGAGTGGGGAAGGGCCTGGAAAGGCAAGACTCCATATAGCAAGGTGGACAAAGTGGAGAAGCATCTCAAGGGGGGGAGAACAATGATGAGGAAGAAAAAGGATGGCTCTGCTACCCCAGAGGACTGGAGCAGCTCCATTGCTGGCAAGGAGGAATATAACAGCAAGGTCTTAGATCAAAGGAATATAGGAAGCTGCCTTAAATAGTGTCAGGCCATTAGTCCATCTAACTCAGCATTGCCTGTTCTGACTGGCAGCCCAGCTCTACAGGGTCTCAGGTGGGACATTCCCAGCCCTACTAGAGGCGACGGAAGTTGAATCTGGGACCTTCTTGCACGCAACACAGATGCTCTAACACTGAGGTATGCCCCCCCCCCCAGTTTATCCTGGTCTGTTGGTAGGATGTTGGAGTAGATATGTGCGGTTCTAATAATCTTAAAATATTTACTCAGGAAGTGCATCTCCCCTACATAATCTTCAGAAATTTGCATCATTTCCTTTTTTTTGCAGTATGGGTGAGCATTGTAGGTTTTCAGGAGAAAATTATGCTCTGTTTGGAGTCAGGCAAAATGATCCCGTTTTTCTGGATGAGGGGTTAATTTGCAAAAAGAGGCATTGCCAGCAACTCCCTCCCACCCCCACCCCTAACACACCATCAGATTTTCCCTGGAAAGGGTAAATCTGCATTAAATGGGTAGGTGAAATGGAGTGATACGGGCTAGCATGTGCGGCACTGATCCTATAATGAACACATGCCTGGAAGCACTCATTGTTTTAATTCAGCTTCCAACGGATAATAGAATGTGAAGAGGTGCTAATGTTTGGTTTTTTGTCTGACTGAGCTACCTTTTGTGGATAACTGGAACCAACCACTAGGTGTCGGTATGACACCTTAAAACTTCATGCCCAGAATCAAGATGGAAACCAATGGTTACATTTCCCCATGCCATTAGCTGCTTTGTTTAAAGCCTCTGTATAACCTTGGCTTCTGAAATTCTGTTTAATGTTTGCTTCCAGCTGTTTTGTTTATTTCTGCTGAAATGTTTCATATTCTGCCTGGTGATTTGCTTTGCTAGTGTAAATGGGATGGCCACTTTTGGAGGGCAGTCCATAAGAGTACATAGACTTGCATATGTTCTCATGTGTGTGTGTGTGTTTGTGAATGTATGGCAATGCATCTCATCATAGTGGGGAAGACTGTGTCTGGACAGGCAGCAACACTCTTTTCTTAGGGTACTTTATCTTTCATGCTGATCTAGACCATACAGCTCTTTAAAGAGAGGGACCCTGCTCTGTAAAGTGGAAACACAGCCACCCTAGCTATATACTACCATGAGAATTTATCTTTAATGGAAGTGTGATATATAACTACCGGTAAGACATCTGTAAACTTTTACCTGAAGCCTGTGTTACACCCAGAACATAACACAGGCTATCATACTAAAACACATAAATCCAAGGAAAAACAGGTTGTTTAAAACTTTCTTGGATGTCCACAAAGAGTAAACAAGCAAACACAGTTCAAATATTATTGCAACACTTCCAAACAGGATCTTGAGTTCTGGCAAGTCTTTGGTGGTTTTAACATGGGTAGGAAGCTAGGTTGCTACATCTGCAGACTGTCTGGGTCATTTTTTCCTCTGGTAAAAGCAAACTGGCCTGGATACATGCAACCATGTTATGTCTAGGCTGGGCTCCACAATATGTTTGAGACTTAGGGTTCCTCCATGCAGCCTTTTTGTTGAGCATTCATTCTGATTTGTTTGCTGGGAAGTTAGATGACGTGGTATCAAAGCTTTCAATGCTCTCATGCTGCCGTAGTCTCAACAAGGGGACAAGTGCCAGCACTCCTCCTCTCAATACAGGCTAGGCTTCCATGACAAAGGAATGCTCTGGCCCCACACACCTTGTTCTCTGACCCTTGAAATGTCTTTTGGCATTCCTGGCAGGAATCTTCTTGTGCTCAGTATTTGTTCTGGGATATGGCCAGCCTGAAGGCATAGGAGCTTTGTGTTCAGTAGTGCAGAATAACCTGATGGGAAGGCTGCTCCTTACTCATTTGCCTTTGTGGTTACAATTGATAATGAGGGAATAATTTCACTAAGTCCACTCCAGAATAATAGGGAGTGCTAGTTGACTTGGCTGCCTATATAGGTAAAAAAGGTAAAGGTAAAGGATCCCTGGATGGTTAAAACCAGTCAAAGGAGACTATGGGGTTGTGGTGCTCATCTCACTTTCAGGCCAAGGGAGCCAGCGTTTGTCCACAGACAGCTTTCTGGGTCATGTGGCCAGCATGACTAAACCACTTCTGTGTAACAGGACACTGTGATGGAAGCCAGAGCGTTTACCTTCCCGCCACAGCAGTACCTATTTATCTACAGTGGTACCTCGGGTTAAGTACTTAATTGGTTCCAGAAATCTGTACTTAACCTGAAGCGTACTTAACCTCAAGCAAACTTTCCCATTGAAAGTAATGGAAAGTGGATTAATCCGTTCCAGACGGGTCCGTGGAGTACTTAAAGTACTCAAACCGAAGCGTACTTAAACCGAGGTATGACTGTACTTGCACTGGTGTGCTTTCGAACTACTAGGTTGGCAGGAGCTGGGACAGAACAACGGGAGCTCACTCCATCACAGGGATTCGAACTGCTGACCTTCCAATCGGCAAGCCCAAGAGGCTCAGTGGTTTAGACCACAGTGCCACCTGCTGCCTATATAGTGCAATGCAATGTAGCACAACAAGGATTACTCTGCATCATACTTATTCTCCAATAGGAGTCTTGTACCCGGCGTAGCTCAAAATTCCCAAATCAGTTAAGTGTTGCAATTGGTGGTTTAAATCAGTGCAGTTTTGAAAGGTTCAGTGCACCATCTTGATTCAAAATGGCATCCAGTTGTATATTCAAACATAGATGAAAGCCTGTTCCTTGATATGAGGAAACATTGCGCAAAATTTGGTAATGATACCTTAAGACGTATCCCCAAACTCATAGCAAATGGGCAAGCAAATTTCCCAAGCAGATTAAATACAGATGTGTGTGTCCCCCATGTATGTGGGGGTTGTGTTCAGGGCCCCTGAGTGCATAAGCGAAATTGTGTAAAGTGGGGGTCACCCTTTAAATGCCCTTTCTACCACTTTCTCTTTGATCCATACCAAAAATACTGTATCCAAAAATATCCACAAGAAGAAGTGAAGCTCTGCTTCTGGCTGGAGGACGCTTGGGAAATGGCTGCTACTGCTGCGCTGCCAGACACACCAGCTGTTAGGCGGGGAGGCTGAGCAGCCTAAACAGAGTCCTGCCATGCCTCCAGTCTCTTCCCCACCCTCACTGATGTCCTCTTTGGGCTCTGGGGAAGGTCTTCTCATGAGCCGCAAGGGACTCTCAAGCTCTTTCCTGCCATTTCCAGGTATGAATTGAATTATTTAGTTATTTCCCAGTGCCACACATTTTTGCGGTCGAGCATGAGGTGATCACATGTAAGTGAAGGGAACACCTCTAATGATGTGTAGTTTTCCTCTAGCAAATGCCTTAGATGGGTAAGAGTCAGTGTGGTGCAGTGGTTAAAAGTATGGGACTACAATGTGGGAAACCGGGTTCAAATCCCTGCTCTGCCATGAAGCTTACTGGGTGACATTGGGCCAGTCAGACTAACCTACTTCACAGGGTGGTTGTGAGGATAAACCGAGCTGAGTGGGGAACAACATATGCTTCCTTGAGCATCTCAGAAGATGTGTAATTGTGGTAACTAGAGGGCTGACGAGAAGCATTTTGCCTTCTGAGGCAAAGGTCAGGATGGCATCCCCATTTCACATTCTGAAGGTGATTGGACTAGCAATTGAAACTTATTCAAAACTGGTGACAACGTAGCATCCTCCACTACACCTGAGGTTAGTAAGCTAGACAATGTGATGTGTTTCAGAATTCAAGGGCTGCCCTCCCACATGAGCCCAGCTGTTGCACTGTTCTTGGTATGGCCAGGAAGCCCATGCACCCCGGATCCCTCTGTTGCAGGAGAAATCTGGGGTGCCCTCTTGGTTTATATGGGAATACCTTTCCCCCTACTTAGGGCTACAAAATACTGCTGTACTTTGCAAGCCCTCTTTACATGCTATTTCTATTGTTCCATTCTATTTGAATTTTTTTTCCTTTGCTCTTGTGCCAAACCCTCTGCAAAATATCAGTTGGCTTTTTAACAGGTGAGTGACTGGAACTGGCAGTCTACTTTATAAGGGATCAGCTATGCTGCAGAAGATGCTGTGCAACAGGGAACTCTATGTGGATAGACACAATACTGGAATATAATAAGCAAACTAGAGCACCTGCTTTTTAAAAATGTCGGCTGAATTTTTCTTCATTTTCCTTGCTAGTCTAAAAAGAGGTGCAGTTGGCACACCATGCCAGCATTAATAGCATCCGAATTCTGGCATTTGTGATAATTTGCCATAACATTCTGCAAGTATTTCTGAATTCAGAAGGCCTAAAACAAGCACATGCCCATCAGTGCAGCTGCAGACTTTGCATGTGTGAAAGATTCCTTCTGATACACTTTGGTCCAGTGTGTAGAGAGCTAAGTTAGATATGGGAGAATGGAACTTAATAATATTCTGTTGCATCCTGGAAAGTGGGACTATAGCAATTCAATCTAGCTATGCTGAAAAACTCTCTTACCTATAGAAATGATGGTGTGCGCATGGCTCTCTGAGCACACATTGCCCATTTGGCCTCTGTTAGGACACTTGCATCCAAATTTCCAAGGAATTCTATATTTCTAATCAGAATTCTGGAGCAAACTTACGTTTAGGGAAACACAAAGCCATCCCAGGTTAGTTACTCTTGCCCTAAACATGTGCTGGTTTCATGGTGACTGAGCACACCTATTAAAATCTACTGTGCAATAGCTCTAGGAAGTTGGTTCCGTGTTGGCCAAGTACAAAATGCTTTGGGGGAACATAAATCAGGGGAGTGCAGATGCTCCATGTTTAGCAAGAAGGTGGCTAATAGATTTGGTGTCATCTGAAAGCAGCCCCAGATGCTGATCCTGAACCTTAAAAGAGATCTGGGCAAATGGGCAAATGCACTTTGTTCTAGGAAAAGGAGATAAAGATCTTATTTTTCAGCTCTGCAGAATGAATCCAGATCAGTTGTATCCCAGTTTTCTTGCTGTATGAGGCAGAACTCGTTTTTCTGGTGAAGCGTGCCAGTTCTTTCTGCACTGGAAGTCCTACGCTACTTTTTTGCAGCAAGCACCAGGATCTCCCTTCTCAAGCAGGCGTCTGAAAAGGTACGATTCAAAATTGTGGCTCGTGGGCGGGCGGGCGTGTTGTGGCAGGTGGAGGTTTACAGCGTGGCAGGAGCTTGAGACACTTGTAGGATAATCATAAACAGGCTGGCTCTCCCATGGATTCCTATTGGGACTTGAGATGATAACATGGAATATGCCTTTCTACTCTAGAGGACAATCAGAATTGTGGAAAGAGGTGCTTGCAAAGAGGAGGCACGGTGTGGCATGTGGCTGCCCCTCACCAGCATTAGCATCTCCTCCTGAGTTCCTCATCTAACAATGACTGAACATCCTGTGCACCGTCTGAGATTGTCTGCATCTGGCAAATCTGCAGATTGCCCATCCCTTCACATGGGCTAAGCAGCATAGCTTCTGGGAATTGGGTGTACTGAATCAGCATACCTGAGATCCCTCCCCCCCCCCAAATTATATAGCAGCAGCAGAAGCCACAACAGGGAGAGTCAAGTAAGCATGAATAACAAGGCATGACGGACTCATCTTTGTTTTGGTTTTTAAAGTTCTCTGGATCTCTGGAAAATAATGGTTAAATATATGTGCGTAAAATATTTTGAAAAGAACACCTGTTAATATTTTGCACAGTACAATTGCTGAGCTGCTTCCTCCCACTGTATATTTCTGGTCTGGGCACTCTGTGCTCAAGCCAAGCAGATCCCATAATTCAGGACTGTGACTCAGGCAACCCCCTTTTCCCCGTCACTGTTCACCTTTGTTGGCTTCTTTGGATCTTGTCTAAACTCTGCTTTCGCAGTGATGACATGTCTGCATGTTGGCTTGAAGAACTGTATTTATCTGCACTGCTTATTTTTATCAATAAGTGAGCTGCTAAAAAGATGGCCCCATAACATAGAGGTTCCAGTGGACAATATAAGGCTCATACAGGTCACCGGCCTGGCCTTCACAAGCTGGATAGCTTGGGAATGCAGCTTGAAGGAAAAGGCAATAAGCCTCATTGAAAACAAAATTCTGGCCATGTAGATATGGCGTTATTTCACCTGCAGATACATATTCAGGCATTTTGCAACATTTCCCCATTTGATTTGGCTTTTTATGTATTTAAAAGTTGAAACCTCTCTTCTGAGTGATGGGTGATTTCTAATCTAGGGACAGGGGATTTTCCTCCCTAGTACAAAGCTGTGGTTCTCCATTCATGGTAGAGACCAGCCTTCAGTGGGGGGAAAGTAGGGAGTTGGGAGCAACATCAAATCCATTGCCTGGCTGGATCTGGACTGCAGGCTTGCCAACCTGGTTTCAGGCCAGGGATTACCAATGTGGTACCCTCCAGATGTGCATTGGCCATACTGACCAGGAATGATGAGGATTGGGAGACCAACAACTGGAGGACATTGCTCCATGTTTTTCCATTTCCATGGTACAGATTGAACATGATGTGACTGCTAGTAGTTTTGAAGGGCATCCGTTTTGTTTCCAGCAGGGAGTGAGCTATGACCCAACCAAAGCCCAGCCTACTTCAGCTGCCCTTCCCCGATATCTGGAAATATGGCATGTTGGCACTGTCTGTTCTCCTGCTGCTGGTGGCATTAATCATTCTGACCTGCCAACTGAGCAGATGCCGGAAATCCAGCAGATTTTGGGAAGGTACGTTACAGAGAACATTATGGATAAGAAGCAAGTGTTCCTTTGGGTTGAACAATTATATCAAGGACTAAGCCAAATTAGGCGGAAAATCACGATGACCTATCACAAAGAGACAAAGCTTGTTGGAGTGTGACTTGAATAAGCCTCGCTCTCCTGGGCTTGCTTCTTACTCTTGTCAGGAACACTTGCAGCCTAACTAGGAAAGAACTGAAGGCAATGCAAGAGGTGCAACTGTTCTCTAGAAGAGTTTCCCCATTCATGTTAATGGAGGCATAGCTCTGTGAGTGGATCCCCTTTCCACATCCCCTCTCCCTCCATTGATCTGAATGGGGGGAATTGCAAGCATGGAAGTTGCACAGGTGCATGAAAACACAAAGAGGGCATTATATCTAGGTGCATGATGACAAACATGTGGCTCAGGTGCTGCATGATACCTATGTGAGCAGCTTTTCATTTTATTGTACGGTACTCTGATGCAAAACTTGGTAGGAGGTATCATTTCCTTATGACCTCATTACTTTGTAATGAAAAGTTTCTATGGGTTCCTCCAACCAAGCAGAGGCTGGTCCATCCAGGAGAATGGGACACTGCCCACCAACCTTGGTCAGTTCTTAGCCAGCCCGCACCTACCTGCTTTCGTACCTCCAATTCAGCCTCCTTCTTAGTCTCAGTGCTACATAACTCAGAAGGGAGGAGGGTGGGGATGAAACTGGTATTAGTTGGCTCTGCCTATCATTGACCCTAGCTCTGCTTATTGCCCTTTCTGCCTTCTACCCAACCAGGGCCAATGGATATCAACTATTCCTGCTCCAACCTATCAAAGATCCTTTTTGAAAAATATTTGCTCCTTCCCTTCTTATATTCATGTATGGTCCCACTTGTCTCTCAATTGTCTTCTCAGCTATGTTTGTTCTTGCAGAAAGAAAATTTGCCAATGAAGTCCAGAGAAGGATACCAGAAGAGCATGCCTTCGAGGGGGAAAGATTGCAAACACCTCTTCTCGGCATCGCTCGAGAGTATTTTCATGAGGTCAAGGCAAGTATACTAATTTCCCGGTTGCAACCAGACGTGGAATTCCCTGCCTGGGATTGAGTTTGGGGTTAATTGGTTGTGCCATTGTGCAGCTGTGCATAGCAGTGATTGGCTGGTGTTGGTAACATCAGAACCCCACCCTCCAATCCTTGAAGAGTTTTGCAACTCTTTTCAATGGGTTTTTGGGTTTTATGTTATTTTAATCAACTGAACCTATATAATTAATTTAACATCTATATGAAGCTATTGGGAACACTCGTTAGGAGTCCTGGAGCTAAGTGTCAGTGGTATGCTGATGACACGCAGCTCTACTTCTCCATAACATTTGAATCAGGAGTGGTTATGCAAGCTCTGGTCTGGTGTCTGAATGCAGTGCTGGATTAGATGGGGGCCAATAAACTGTTTGAATCCTGGAAAAACGGAAGCTCTTTGAGAGGGTGGCTCCCATGTCTGGGAGGTAGGCAAGTTACCCATTCTGGACAGGGTCGCACTTCCTCTGGAAGTGCAGTTATGTAAGCTTAGGTACTCCTGGGTACATTCCTGTCACTAGAAGCCAAAGTGTGGTTGGTCAGCTACAGCCTTTCCTGGAGAGGAATAGCCTGGCCACTGTAGTTCATGCACTGGGGCTGGTTTACTGCAATGTGCTCTATGGGTGTCTGTTCTTTGGGAGCTCCAGCTGCTGCAGAAAGTGGCGGCCAGACTGCTGATGGGGACACATGGCTGTCGACATGTGACACCACCGTTATAACATCTGCAGTGGCTGCCCATCCACTACTGAGCCAGGTTCCGGGTCTTTGTATTAATTTATCTTAGGTTCAAGATACCTTAGGGACTGCCTAAACACTTCTTTCCCTGCTTGATCACTGTGAACATCTATAGGAGTGCCACTGGTTGTCCCACAAGCTGGTGAAACTCCATGGACATCCACATGAAACTGAGCCTTTCATTGGCCCAGCCCTGTCGAATACAGATTTAGTAGGCATCTTCTGCATTAACCTTCAAACATTTGCCGAAGACTTTTCTATGCTGCCAGGCCTATACAGACAATTAAGAAAAATATTTTCTGTAATAGCTAGTGATCTGTGTTTTTTAATTGTGTTGTTGTAAACCACCATTTGATCCTTTTAAAATGGTGGTATACAAGTATTTTTTTTATGAATAAATAAATACGCCTATAACAGTTCAACCCAATGTTTGTTTACTCAGAAGTCAGTCACCTTTAAGAGCACACCTTTCTCATTTTGTCCAGATCCAAAGAATCCAAAAGGAGCTCAAGAAACTTGGGATCTGCTTTTCGCCAACAGCTTCAGAAAATAGCCACGAAATGGGCAACATGAGTAGTGACGCAGTTGTTTCTGATGAGTATCCAGGCAAACTGAAGTTCTCACTTCTCTACAACAAAGAGCAGCTGGAGCTCCTCTTGACCGTCACAGGAGCCCTGGGCCTACCCACCCAAGGGTGCACCAACACCTTTGTCAAGGTTAGGCTGCTGAGCGGGGCCCCCTCCCAGTCTCCTGATCTCCAGTATATTGTCCACGAATGGCAGACCCACGTGGCAAAGAACTCCAGCAGCCCAGACTTTGGGGATCAGTTTACTTGTACCCTGCAGGAGGCCGAACTGACAAGGAGCAGCATCAAGTTACAGGTGAGAGCGATAGTGGGTAGTCTTCTATAGTTTTACAGAAGGGCGTGTTTACATAAGAGCTTCCCACATTCCTGGTTCAGTGTTTTAGCACTAAAGTTCTGCTCCCACAAAAAAGCAGGTAAGATGATATGGGTGAGTCCCATGCATGCTAGTGTGTCTAAGAGGGTGTTTAATGGAGTCTTGGCTAGCCTGGTTGTTGCTGTAGTGCAAGTGGGTGGGGGCTTGGGTGAATCAGTGGCAAGTGGCTTCAAGGGAGTGGATATGCCCCAGAATATTAAGGATGTCAGCTCAGTTGGTTAGAGCATGGTGCTAATAATGCCAATGTTACAGGTTCAGTCCCAATATGAGACAGCTGCATATTCCTGTATTGCAAGGGGTTGGACTAGATGATCCTCAGGATCCCTTCTATGCTTCTGTTCTGCTGATTCCTCTCCTCGGTAGCCCAGAGACCTGCTTCACCAGAGGTTCCTCTCTTCCATTCCTCTTCCCCACATTTTTTAAAATAGACTTTTAAAATATTTTTAATATTTTTTTTAATTTTTCAATTATAATCCAATAATAGCCTCATTATAACAATACCAAATTATAATACAATTACTAATACCAATCATTCAAAGACAGTGGTACCTCGGTTTAAGAACAGCCCTGTTTACGAACAATTTGGTTTACGAACTCCACAAAACTGGAAGTAGTGTTCCGGTTAGCGAACTTTACCTCAGTCCAAGAACGGAATCCTAACAGTGGAAGGGCACCAGCAGCAGGAGGCCTCATTCGGGAAAGCGTGCCTCGGTTTAAGAATGGCCTTCCGGAACGGATTAAGTTTGTAAACCGAGGTACCACTGTACTGAATTATATACTGGTAATTTAGGTGGCCCCCTGCGTGCTAGATTTGATGGCTTGATTATTTTCTTTATTTATGCGTTCCAAAATCTTATTAATTTCAATTACTTTCCAGTCAAAATAAGAATCCCTTATACAACAGCTGCAATATGAATAACTTCCATTTGTGCTGCCACATTAGATGATTTATAGATCTACAAGTGAGGCACTCAAGCTATATCCTTGTTCTTCCTGGTTGGCAATTATTCTGTCCGTGGTGTTTCTTCCTGTCCTTGTAAAATGTTATGTCTATCTTTTCCCGGTTGTTGCTGTTGCTGTTTTTCAGTGTACATATAACATGACAAACAGTTATAAGAAATATTTTTAAAGGTGGAAAAAACAAAACAAATAGAAGGCATGTAACATAGGTTCATCTTTATTTTAAGTTGAGTAACAAAGTCGAGTCCCAAGGGAGAGAGATGAAAATGGAGGTTGTTCTCATATAAACAAAGTACTTGGTGTAATTCCAAATCTCCCAGGCTTGTAATGATGGTTGCCTTGCAAATGTTGGTCTTGCTGTACATATGTGTAAGAAGGCAATGCCATAACATGTGGAAAGCACCTGAAAGTTCCAGCCCTTGTTTAAATCTCAAGTCACACCTATACGCAGTAAGGGGTGGTACCATCGGTCCAATGTGAGATTCTGAGCCATTTTCCTTTGAGCTGCAATAGACAGTTGAGCTGCCAAAATCATGTATAGGTCCACATGTTTGAGAGGTGCCATCTCTCCTAGCTGAGGGAAAGACACAGTTCCCAGCCTGGACTGCAAAGGGACTTGCAGGGGGTGTAATGTTGAGGAGGAGGTGGAGGTACTGAACTTTTCTGCTGGCTCCTGATTCCTCACTGCAAATGTCCTCCCAAAAAAGGCTCCAAACATGGAAGTGAGCCTAGCTGAAGAGGAAGGGGAGGCCTGAGGGCAGTTGCAAGAGGAAAGCAGTGGCTGCAAGTGGGGCTGAGCACTCCTCCCTCCCCCTACGCCCTGCAATCTTTGTTATCTTGTGAAGTGTGGACTGGGGTATACAGTGGTACCTTGGTTCTCAAACTTAATCCGTTCTGGAAGTCCATTCCAAAACCAAAGTGTTCCAGAACCATGGCACGCTTTCCCATAGAAAGTAATGCAAAATGGATTAATCCATTCCAGCATTTTAAATACAACCCCTAAAACAGCAATTCAACATTAATTTTACTATCTAGCAAGACCATTGATCCATAAAATGAAAGCAATAATCAATGTACTGTACTATAAAATAAATAAGACAGTATTGTAGATGATAAAAATTAAAAATCTTACCTGCACTGGAGATAGTCATTGTTTGGATGGGGGGCTTTTATCCATTTCCGCAGTCACACAATCAATCAATCAGTAGCTGAACTGGGTTCCATACAGTCACAAAAACAAATTAACCGGAAAAGCCTCAAAAACAAAAACGCAAAATAAATAGCAAAAACAAAAGCACCAAACGTAATCTGTTCCAGAAGTCCATTTGACTTCCAAAATGTTTGAAAACTAAGGCGCAGCTTCTGAATTGTGCAAGCGTCCCGGAAACAATAGCCGACAGCCGCACTGGCCCTTCGGCTTCCCAAAAACATTCGAAAGCCGAAACACTTACTTCCGGGTTTTTGGCGTTTGGGAACCAAGGCATTTGAGAACCAAGGTACCACTGTAATTCATTAGGAATCTGATATAAGATACACACACAGACTGTGTGAAAGTGTGGATCTTGCTTGCAGTACTAGCCACCACACAGCAGAGAAAGGTCCAGATCTTTTGCAGCTGTATAAATAATAGGCTTAGAAAAGAGCTCTGGATGAAGTTATCATACACAGGAAAGAAAGCTCCAGCTTGGTAGGCTTTTCAGATACAGATACATACAGATGCGAAGCATCACCGTTGCCCTAACACCAACTAACTAAGCTGCAACACTGAACAACCGAACTAGCTGACATCTTCTTTTGACCATCATACCAAGACTGAGACTTGCAAGCTGACGTTTTATGGCATTTCATACATGAGGCACTTTTAAAGCCACTGTTCTCAAACTGCGGCAAGAAATTACCTCAAGGAAAGACAGGGCTCTAGTCGTGTGGTTTGAGGGTGAGGTGGGGTGGAAAAGGCGGGAAAACCCTTTCAAAGCACGTAAGGATGTATTTTCAAATTGTAACTAAAAAACTAGGTGCATTATAGACCGACATAGGGAGGCTACCAACCTGAACTGCTGATCTTTCAGCTGCCTATGGAGCAACGCCTCCATCTTGTGGAGATCTCCAATAAGTACATGTCTTTACTGCACCCATAGGGTACATATTGCCCTCTGTTCCACTTCCTTCCATTTCCTTTTGCTTGGCTTGACACATGGTGTCCTATTACTGTTATTTCTGCATTTCCTGTCAGCGTATGTTTCCTTTTTTCTCAATATATTGGGCTCTTTAGCCAACTTTAAAAAAATTAAAAAATAAAATCCTTCCCAAAGCTTCTCAGGCTGCTTGGTGGACGTTTATACCTACATTTTATCTTGCATGTAGGGGAAACTGTTTCTGTGAGCTACACAAAAAAGCAAACGGATAAAATTTTGACGTGTTCGTTGATGAGGTGAATGAAATAGTGCTTTTTATCAACCCCAGTATGAAAGGGAGGCGGCAACTGAACAAATCAGATAATAGAAAAAGCAACAGCATGGGACTTGTGTTATAAGGAACACGCTGGGGTATCTGTTCAAATAAGTGTAAGATAGTTATGAAGGTTATTTCCCAGGGTTCAAATCCACACCGAGCCTTGAAGTACAATGGGTGACCTTGGGCCAGTCACTTTCTCTAACTAACTTTACCTCACAAGGTTGTTGTGGGGATAAAACGGGGTGCGGGGAAACCATATATGCCACCTTGAGCCCCTGGGAAAAAAAGTGGGATATAAATGTAATATTAATTAATTATAATTAATTAATGGAGTGCTAACTTTTGCACTCGCCCTTCCCTCCCAGTACTAACCAAGAAGGAATACACAATGAAAAGCAAAATATTCATGTGGAAATCATGTTACAGTATTAATAACACCTGAACTGAGAAACAGCATCTAGGATCAACTTAAGCAATTTGTGTGAGCAGAGTAAGGCCTGGAATTTCAACACCACCTTACATTTCTGAGTGGAAATTCCCCCGAGGTCTTATGACCTTTGCAGGAAATACTTGGCTGTATGCAACTAACTCAGGCTTCCTCAACCTCGGCCCTCCAGATGTTTTTGGCCTACAACTCCCATGATCCCTAGCTAGCAGGACCCGTGGTCAGGGATGATGGCAATTGTAGTCTCAAAACATCTGGAGGGCCGAGGTTGAGGAAGCCTGAACTGTTTCTCAGAGTGCACTTGGTTAGTCATGCCCACTAATTGTAATGGGTCTACTCTGAGTAAAGATTAATTGACTACGACCTACTGATTTGTCTTTTCAAACTTCATATACTATGGTGGTCTATGGGTAGAAATCTTCAGTTTTAAATATCACCTCACTTTTGAACTCTTCGTGTGGCTTTACGCAAACCACACTATCTCTCTTCAGTCCACCATCCATAGGGATAATACCGACGGCCTAATTTACAGAGCCTGTGGGTGGGTGGGTGGGTGGGGAATTGCAGGGATAAATGCATGTGAAGCATTTCAGGAATAAGCACCATAAATCAATACAGATGGTTGTTGTTGTTGTTGTTGTTGTTTTATTATGTCAATTATTCCATAGGTTAAACACTTTGACAGATATTCCCGACATATGCCTCTGGGGGAAGTGAGAATAGCTCTGAATGCACTTAATGCTTCCAGAAAGATTGAATTCTGTGAAGAATTACAGAAGGCGACAAAGGTAGCTGTGGGTTTTCTTCATTACTTTGGGAGAATTCTCAAAATCCTACATTAATTTTTTTATTACAAAATAAAAATTCCAGATTATTGACACAGAAGGTGAGATCGAGAGTAGTGCAAGCAGCTACTTGCTCATGGAATGGGACATCTCCTTCCCTTTCTCACCCCTGCATCCTTCAATTCACCCACAGAATCTGCTCCCAAGCGTTGAGGGAGCACTCCAGAAATAATTTTGAGGGTGCCTGGTTGGGGGGGGGCGGTTAGAGGGGGGTGGAAAAAGAGAAATATTAAGTCCCTTTGTTGTGCAAGTGGATTTCTGTTACACAAACAGACTGCCACAAAGAGAAATCACCCAGAAAATTATCAAAATTATGAAGACATGATTTGTGCATTACCAGAGCTCCCATTTATAGATGGGGTGCTTATAAATTTGCAGATGACACAAAGCTGGAAGGAATAGCTAACACCATAAAAGACAGAATTAAGATTTAATGTAATTTTGGCAAGATAGAAAACCAGGCTGAAACCAACAAGATGAAATGTTAAAGACAACAGGCTCGAGGGATTTCAATATCCATGCTGAGTCTTACTAAATCAAATAAACAATAAATTTACTATTCTGTCGTAAGGAAAACAAGTACAACAACAAAAATTAAACCAGTTTAACCAAATGCCTGGGTAGAACACAAACATGCACACAATACATTCAAACAGATTAAACAACCAACAGCCTTAGTAATAGCTCCCACCCTGTTTTTCACTACTTGGCCCACTCTGTGCCAAGTAGACTTTCACTCTGTGGCTTTTTAACAACTTAATACCTTTGACCACCATGATTTGTTGCCCACAAGCATCCACAGGAAGAAACTGCCACCCCTTGTCCATAGAAGCAACAGAATAAAAAGCAGACACAAAATAAAAAGCGGGTGGCAATAAGCCATAGCTGATTTTATTCTCCCCCATTCCAATCCTAAGGAAATTCCTGGGCCTCAAGGTTAGTAAGGCTGAAGGAGATTTGCAAGTGGATTTGCTGGCCTTCCCCTCCAGTGTTTCCCTTACATCTTTTCACAGGACACAGTCGGAGAAGTTCTTGTGTCACTGAAGTGTCTTCCGATCTCTCAGAGGATAGAAGTTGGGCTACTGAAAGTGAAAACTGCCTTCTTGTACAACAGTCCAGAGAAACGTAAATATATCTGTTTTCTTGTTCTTTGCCTGATGTTTGGGTTCTGCCTTCTTCCAACTTGCTGTCCCACCTGCAAAGAGGTGACTCACATATTCTTGAATATGTTGATACAAACTGACCCAGAGATGTAGTCTCGGTATCATTAGAGCCAGATTAAAGTTCTACAGACACTGTAGCAGTAATAGTTGAGGGTGGAGAGTGTCTTGGGAAATGATCATTCCCCCCCCCGAATGCATTAAAGGTATAACATCAGTCTTGAAATCCTAGCTCAGTATCTCTGTCCCCCTTGAAGTTGTTTCAGGCACGTAGTGCAGGAAGTGGTCCAAAGGTGTGGCTGAAGATAATGGATGTAGCATAGTGCTGAAAGGCAATAGAGCACAAATCCTCTGATAGGTGGGCTGGAGAAATGACCAAATAATAATAATTGAAGGGGGTGGGGGAACTATATAGGGACCCTGACCCTTATCTTCTGATAAAGTCCAGCTTTGATCTCTGACACCAGCAGATACAAAACTGCAAGGCTTTGACATACTGTACATAGATGAGGACTACAGGCTTGCTTTTTTTGTTTTACTGGAATATGGCAACCCTACTAGATCCCTTGTTTAATGTTCTGTAGTTGCTTTCTTGCAACCCAGTTAGAGATTATTTTGCATATCCAGTTTGCTCCAGAGTATGTTGTTCTTGGTGCTTCTGAAGCCTTAGAACATTATATCTCATTTGCAGTGTTCGATTCTTCCTCCTTTTGCCTCTCCTGTATGGCTATGTCACAGACATTTGTAGTCCTCCCTCTCACAGAGATAGAAGGTATTGCTGCTTCCAATAATCGTCAGATTCCTCCCTCTCAGCCTCAATGCAAGGAAAAGATAAATTTTTAAATCTCTGCCAAATTCAGAGGAATAGTTGTGATCTTGGGACAATAACTCCAGAATTGTCAGAGACTCTGGTGTTCATGTTGCCACTCCTTCTGATGCTCTTTCTGTTCCAGGTATATATGCAAGGATCGATGTCTTCTGCAATCTCCATAAGCAGAAGCATCAGAAATCCAAGCCCAAGACCCTGGCATCAATTACTGTCTTCAATGAAACATTCCTGTTCCACCTGCCTCAGCCTATAGTTTGGGATTGTGCTCTCCTCATTTCCATTTATGAGCTGCATCCCAGAAGCAAGCAGCTTGTAGGACAGGCTGTGCTGGGGAAACGAGGACCCAACGATATGAATGACCACTGGCATCGCATGGCACAGTCCACCCAGCACCCTGTAGCTAAGTGGCACCCTTTGCTCATTTAAAAGGAGGATTTCGCAGCTATGTGGATGTGCCCAAACTTTCTTCCTTAACACTAGGAGCTACTGCAGCATCCAAGCACATCCTCTTAAGCAGAGGTGAATAATGACCGACAGAGTTTAGTCAGAGCAGCAGTAGTAGAGGCCAAATGGCTTCTTTCATGCAAAACTTATTTCTTTTCATTCTCACAGGTGTTTCCATTGAAGAAAAGGATTTTCTCCATCACTGTCACTGTGCCACATGTGCCCCATAACACTAAGAAAAAAGCAGGCAACTCTCCTGCCAAACAAACAAACAAACAAGCCAAAATAACTGTATGTTTTTTATTGGTGCCAAAGATGGGTGTTCTGAGGGCTCCATTTGTGCGCACTGGCACTGGATTGGGGAACCTAATGGCAGCATGGTGTGGCTGCAACTGGGGCTTAAACACACTAAGAAAACATAGACACCCCCTTGGCATTAAAATAGTCAATGAATGAATTGGACACTGTCTGAACTGACCGGGAGACTCCAAGATCGAAGTGAAGCAGAAGTGGAAGAAGACTGGAAGAAATTTAAAATTTACTTAAAGAATAAGCATATAATAGATTAGACTTAGTGGAAGTGAGGGAGATAAAATAGAGGTTGTAGATAATACAATGGTGTAAAACAAGTATTGTTAGAAATTGATGATAAATTAATTAAGAAGAAGATTTGGTTAGAATATAAAAGGTTAAGATGTAAAAGATATAGAAACAAGGTAATATTAAAGTAATAATTAGAAAGTATATAAGATTTAGACTTTACTACTGAAGATATGTAAAGAATCGCAGAAGGAGGAGGAATGAGGAAGTCAATAGATTAGCAACTAGGGTTATAAGTCTGAATTTTTGTTTTTATATTTTTTGTATTGTTGTACTTTTTGTGTTGTATGTCCTTTTCTGTTTTGTATTTTTAAATGTTTCTTATTTGTTTTAAAAATCTTATAAATATATTATAAAAAATAATAATGAATGAATTGGACACGGAGAGGGAGAGGAATGAGATGCCTAGGATTGCATGGGAAACCTGTGTCCATTCTCCATTTTGAACTCAAGTTATTTTGCCACATTTTCTGCAAGTTGGCCTACAGCTGGGAAGAGGCTATAGCTCAGTGTCAGAGCCCACACTTTGTGTGCAGAAGATCCCATGTAGGATCCCTGACATTTCCAGTTTAAAAGGCTACAGCTAACATGTCTGGAGAAGACCTCTGCATGAGGGCCTGCATAGTTGCCAGCATAGTAGTGAAGGGGGAGCTGTGGCTCAGGGGTAGACAGCTCCAACTCCCTGGCAACTCCAAGTCAGGCTCCTGTCTGAAACTCTGAAGGTGCTGACAGTTAGTGTAGACAATACTGGGCTTGGTAGGAAGCTGCTGCCTGTGTTCCTGACACTTGCTGTGTTCCTGAACCGCCCTGAGACCTCTGGGTGGTACATAAATTCAATAAATAATAATAATATAAGGCAGCTTCTGATATAGATGAAAGCAAAGCTAAATACACTTTTTTTTTATCACGAGTGATGAAAATCCACTGTGTGCCCACCCCACGCTACCTCTACCCTTCCAGTTCATGCTAGCAGATTGACCAGCTCCCAATGGGTTTCAGAGTCCATTCAACTTGTGGGTACCGAGATTTAAAACCCTACATAATTTATGTTTGCTTTATTGTCTTCCTCCCTAGTGGTCTGCTCAGTCACTGTGATATTAATTTGAACTGGGGTGCCCTAGTCATTCAAAGTAAGTGATGACCGGAGAGAGTCTTTTTGTTTCTGGTATGCCACCTCTGGGGTGTTCTCAGGGATGCTCGCAAAGTGCCTGTGTTTATATCATTTCAGTGCCAAAGAGCTTTTAAATGTTCCCACGCTTGATTCTCTCTCTAACCCTCCCCCACACAAACACATCCATCTATATCTATCTGTGGTTGTCTGCTGAGTTTTCATTGTTAAGATGTCCCATTTTATTGTGCTTTTTCATGTTTGGATGAAAATGGTTTTTGGATTCTTGTTTTGCTTTTATTGTGTTATTTCTGTAGCTGTGCCCTGCCCTCAGAGCCTTTGTTGCTGGATGGGGTGTTTTAAATAGAAGAAGAAGAAGAAGAAGAAGAAGAAGAAGAAGAAGAAGAAGAAGAAGAAGAAGAAGAAGAAGAAGAAGAAGAAGAAGAAGAAGAAGAAGAAGAAGAAGAAGAAGCCATGTCAATCTTAATAAGCAGCACCCATTTGAGAAAGAATGTCAGTGAACCTCATTTGGATTCTGAATGAGTGCAGAATATGTAACAGCCACTGACTTCCATTGCAAACACCTATCCCAGATATAATTGTTGACTTTTCAACTGGGCCCTAAAACCTGTATGCTTAATAGTAATAATAATAATAATAATAATAATAATAATAATAATAATAATAATAATAATAATAATAATAATTGTATACTGCCCTTCATCCAAAGATCACAGGGCGGTCTACAACATAAAAACTTAAAATGAGGACACAAAATATATCACAAAGCAAAAACAAGCACAAACTAATAACCCTCCTCCCACAAACACATTTAAAAGGCCACAGAATGTTAATCAGCCAAAATTGAATAAAATATTGTGTGTGTGGGGGGGGGGAATAACAAGCATGCAAATGAAAGTTAAAGGACGAAATGCAAACTTGCTTGAGGTTCCTATGGCTGGTGCACTTTAGGGTTTACCCTGGGGTGTGTGTGTGTGAGAGCATTGCTAGATTGTAAAGGGGGATATTACGCTATGTTAAATTCTTTGTGGAATCTCAGGAACAGATCTGCTTCTCGCTGAATGCGGAAGCTAAATGTCCTAGTCTAGTGTGCCTATCAGAGATCTTTTGCTAAGCCATTCAAGAAGTTAAAAATAAACATGCAGTATTTGAATTCAGACTTTTGTGACCCTGGGGCAGGCTAAATGTGGAAGTACAGCATAAGTGAATGAGTGGTAAGGAGGTTGGTCTCTGAGTTATGTGAACTCCTTGCCCTGCTGCTGCTTTTTCAGAAGCAAATAGAAAACTGAATGGCTAAGTAAAAAGAAATTGCTGTGTGACCGCTGACCCTCCATAGTCAATGTGTAAGCGATGTCAGCAAACCCCTGGTTTACTGATCTGATTGCTTTTAACATAAAGCCAACTGACACACATATATATCCTCCTTTCACAAGAAAAAACTGCTATGAATTTTCTGGCAGCTTCCACCCGTGTAATTTTGTATCCTCTCAAACTCTTTTACTCAGGTTAGGGGTAGCGAATGTGGTGCCCTTTAGATCATCTTGGAATATAACCTCGATCAGCCTCAGCTGGCAAGGCTGTTCGAGGTGGTAATGAGTTGTAGCCCAGCAATATCTACCCCTGCATTAGTTAATCTTTTTTATTTCTCCTGTAGAATATGGGGTGGTTCACTTTCTTGAGTTATCTGGGGCTAGCTAATTTGCAGGTCCTCTGGTGTGGTGTTTAACCTTGTTTGCTCTGATTCCTTGCATTAATGCACTACACTGTGGACAGGATTATGGGGTATGTGTGTTGAGGCAAGCAATCTTCCCTGGGGCCTGGCGGAGCTGGACTTGGAAGGCTTAGACGCCCTCCTGAACTTACAATTTAATAAAATCATTGTGGGATGGAAATGAGAAACAGTATCTCCATACTGGATGCTAATCACTGCTGTTTGAGATGAGGATTCTTACATCAATATACTCTTCCTGCATCATTTATTACAGTAAATGGGTAGTTTTCTATTCATGTTCGCTTCTTAGGGGAAAGGAACTACTGTAGGAATAGAAGTATCAAAACTATTAACACTCCCATTATGAAACCTTTAATTCATGCCACAGCTCTGCTGGTGACTAAACTGTTAAGGTGGACTTGAGTATCCAGTGGTATATCTACAAAGAACTCTGAGGATATTGAATCCTTCTATAGATAAATATGGTAATTCAATGGTGCTGTGTGCCTTCAAATAGTGGACCATTATTATGGTGTGCTGGTCTGATTGTCCCAGAACAGTATGTTCTTGACTGAGAATCATGGAGCATGTATAAACCCTGGCAGTGCCTTCCATTTTGCTTCACCTTGTGCCTTCATTATAACTTGCACTGGAGTGCTGAAGGGGCAGAATTTTAACTCAATATTTCACACTGTTTGTTCATGTAATGGCTGTGGGATCCCTTGTTATTTCGTTGTCCTCTAGTACAGCACACTGAAGACCACTAGTGAAATCAACACAAAGTCTTTTAGCACCTTAAAGATTGCTTGGTCACTTCCAGACAGCCTGTTTCTTGAGCATTCATCCTGATTTATTTGCAAGGAGGTTATATGACAGAGCAATTGTTGTCCCATAGTTTCTAGTGCATTTCCCCTTCAGTTTCCTTTCAGCAAAAAATATCCTTTTTGCTGGGAACCGGAGTTGCACCCAAGTTGCACCCAAGTTCCAAATCAGCTTCAATTATGCAGTCTGAATTTGCCGATATGTGATCCCACCTCCAAATCGCAATAGTTTAGAAGTGCCCATGGGCTTATATTGGCATAAGTGTTTGTGGGCTAGGGTCTACTTCATCCGATGCACAATGTGTCTTGATCATTGTCCACAAAAGCTTATGCCAATTTGGTAGAGTTTCATTTCATTTTGTTTTTAATTTGTAAGCCGCCTTGCTATATACACAAAGCGGTTTACAACCTGAAGAAACAACAGAGATTGTGCACCTTATAACAAGGATGGCCAGTGAACAGTGGTTGTGGGAATTCTAGTTCAGCAACATTTGGGGAGCCAAGAGTTCCTCACACACCTGATGTAGACCCAGCGCCCTGATGGAGATGCAAATTGCCCTCTTCCGAGCTATTGGTAATATATCATGCAGATTAGCTGAGGAGAGGGGCCTGTGTGTGTGTATACACAAGTTTGTGTGTGTGGCTAACTCCATTGCTGGCACTGGAAACAAACGTCAAATTCCTGAAGCACCCCCTAAGAAAAACTTCAGCCTATTTTCAAAGTATTTGTTGTTGGGATTGTTCATTCTTAAAAGGATTCCCATGGGGAGGATACACATTGCATTTGGGTTTGCCTGGTTGGCATCATGGCAGTGGCATTAGGGTTAAACAGGTGCTGTTCTTGGATAAATACAAATGGTGGGCTCTGCTATGAGTGCCCCATGCATGCTTGCATTTCTCTTGCTGTTGCGTTCTCATCTCTCAGTGAAACAAGCCTTATAGAGAACCATGGGCGTAGGCAGGGGGGGCAGGAGGGGGCAATTGCCCCCCCTAGAAGCAGGGCCACTGGCCAGCCTGCCCCACTGCCCGCCCGGTGCCGTCTCCCTTCTCCCTGGCTGGCTGTGGGGCGGGCGGCGGGAAAGCACCAGAGCCGCGCAAAGCGTTTGGCTGGCTTTCCCTCCCTCCGCCCCACAGCCAGCAAGGGAGAAGGGAGACGTCCCTTCTAGCCGGCTGGCTGTGGGGCGGGCGGAGGGAAAGCCAGGCAACCGCTTTGCACGGCTCTGGGGCTTTCCCTCCACCTGCCCCAGCGATTGCAGAGGGGGAGGAGGGAGTCGGAGCAGCCCGATTTCGGGCTGATCCTGGCTCCCCCTCGTCCCTTCCGATCGTGGAGGGGGAGGAGGGAGTCGGAGCAGCCCGATTTCGGGCTGATCCTGGCTCCCCCTCGTCCCTTCCTATCGCGGAGGGGGAGGAGGGAGTCGGAGCAGCCCGATTTCGGGCTGCTCCGATGTGGCCCCGCCCCTTGCTCCCCGCCCCTTGCCCCCCCTGATTTTCATCCTGGCTACGCCCCTGTAGAGAACTGTGGTAAGCCATGAAAAATGTGATGCCATGGAGCCTGCACTTTCTGGCAAGCTGCATCTGAAAAATGATTCCATGCACTCTTTGGGTGAATTTAATTCAGTGAGAAACCAAGACACAAATGGAAGTTGTTAAAATCAATGCAGGGTAGGTTGATTGTTCTGTTTGCTGCTAGCCTCATGTCGTTTCTGAGCATTATTTCATAGAACTGGGTGTGGTTCTACACTCTTGGTGGGCTTCACTTTTGATTTACTTATTTATGCTCGGGATGATCTCAAGAACATGGTGCAACTGAAGATTCATTCTCTGTGTTTGCTGTCATGGGATTGCTGTCCATCCCATGATGGTATGTTTTCATTCCACAGAGTGGGAAGTGACGAAGAGACAGGATGTTTGTGTTACTGTGTTCCCTGAAGTGGGACTATTGTCCTTTGTTTACTCTCTTTGCTCATTGATGCTAGAAAGAGAGGGAGCAATGTTGCAGTGCTCTGTGTGTGTTTATATGTAAATAAAAGTAGATTAGCCAAAATGCTGAGTTGCTGAGTTCTGTTACGCAACTGCGCAAACTCTGCGGATCCGTGTGCTGATGTTTCCTGGCATCATCGCTGTGATGTTCAGGCTGACGAAAGCTTTTGAAGCTCACGAACGGTCGACCAGGAGGGAGGGAACATGCCAATCGGGCATGTGTCTCTGCCAGGGTTCTACTCGAGAGTAAGAGATCCTAACAGCGACATGTATTTCAGCTTAAAATACCCAGAAGCCTGAAGAACATAAAATCCAAGTACACTTTTGTATTGTAGCCGTTAAGGTTCCTGCCAAGTCTTGTTTCCTTTGGTGACTGATTTCAAGGAATGTTCAGGCTCTTGTGTTGATGAACTTTAAACTAGCTTCTCACTGACATTAGGGAGATTTCTCTCTGTATTCGGCCTTGCATAGAGACACTGTGCTAAAGTGCAACTAAGTGTCCTCCTTAAATCACTCTGTGAAGCCTGGCAAGGCAAATGAAGTTTATTCAGTGTGCTATTTATGGGCTATGTTGGCCAGAATTGTGACACTGGATATAATCTCTTCAGCTTCTGGGAGAATGTAAACTCTACCAGGCCTACCCACCCACTGGCCACACGTCCTTCTCGACTCAGGCATTAATAGTATGGCCTGAAGCCTCTGTTTATTTCTTACCTTCTATGACACGTGCTGTTCTGGAGCTGGGAGACTGGACAAAATAGATGGTTCACTGCATGTTCCGTTTTGCTTCTCACTGTGCTGGTAAACAACGCAAACCTATTGCCTCTCCTTACATGGCTAACAAAGAGAGCAAAACCATTATGGGTGCAATGCTCAGGGACTTGCAGTGTAGGAAACTGCCTGCTTTAGTTGTTTAGAGTAGGGGTTGCTTTGAGGGGGCTCCTCCAGCAAATTTCTATGTGCCACTCCCTGCTGATTTTGGCAGCAGACACAAAAATAAAATACACACAGAGCTGTCTATTTTATGGGTGAGTGCTGCCCATTGCCCTGATGGGAATACCAAGTACCGTACTCCTTTCCTAGTCATTCTATTTGTCATTTGATTAGGTAAGATGGGGTGATAACCCACCTCTTCTGATCTGCATAGATAAACTGTGGAGAGAGGGATCCATTCCTATGTGTATATTTTCCTGCAAGAGTGTGTGAGAGAGCAAATGTAAAGTGGCCACACCCACTACTGGCACATTCTCTCTCCTCCCCTGTGGTTCTTTGTCCAAGAAACGTTAGCCATCCCTGTATTATAGGTAAGGTCTTGCTCCACACTGCCCTGCATGACAAGGCAGTGTGTTGAAGTACTCTTGCAACCCACTTGGTATGAAATGTTGGACTGCCCTGCATTGTAGGCTTTTCACTCACTTGCACAGTGCCACACTGAATATCTTTTGTTCTGTTACAGAGGCAGGCTCAGGAACACCTGGCCCTGGCACAATTGCATTTATATAGACCAGACACACCATTGAATTGGCCGAAGAAGTCTGTATTCTCCCAAGCCCAAATTCAACCACTGGCTCTGTGATTTTGAAAGGGTTTGAACGTAGCCTTGATTCTATCTGAAAGGCAATAGTTGGTAATGGCTTCGGTTAGACTCTATTATCTATCTATCTATCTATCTATCTATCTATCTATCTATCTATCTATGGCAAATCAGAATGCAGGGAGCATGGAGCCCCAGCTACCTAGAGCTCTACAGAATAAAACACAAAAGAACTCATCCGGTCCTGACATGTTGCTCTAGTCGCACAGATCTGTAAAACTCATCCCTGGGCTGCAGCAGCCCTACCATGCACTGTGCACATTCTTATACCCCACCAAAGTTTTATCTGCATTGTTTCTCAACTTTTCTGTGCCCCAGGATGGGATGAAACAGGGCAGAATTCCTTACAAGCCTTTGCTACTTGCACACAGAAATCTGCCATGGCTGTGCAGGTTCCAGCTCTGAGGAGGCAAAAGTAATAGCAAAAGACAAAAGATATAAAGAGCAAGTAGTGTATGTGTTGTGCATCCCAATTTGACACCCCCCCTTTCCACTCCTTCTTCCCACGCTCCTTGTGCTATTTATTCCCAACACTGACTTCACTTTGGCAGCAGGGCAAGTGAGAATGGATTGCATTTTTAATAGCAGGGCTAGTGTGCTATAGCCTCAGAGCCAGGACGTGCCGCCGCTGGGCATTGTGACAAAGCAGTTGGCATTGTGCATAGAAAGGAAGAGCAGCGATTTGGCAAAGCTTGCTGAAGAAATAGTCTCTCCTCCTCCTCCTCAATCTCTGTGTCATGGGCTCAGAGTTGCTTCCTCACAAACACACCTCAAAAGAACTTGCCCAAAGGGAAAGCAAAGGGTCAGGGTGGAGGGAATGATTCCCTCCACATCTTTAGTGCTGAACTGATATTTATATAAGCCCAGACACATCAAACTCATTAAAGATGGGGAGCTGGGTGGAGAAACTGCTATCGGCCATTTTCTGTGCTTTAAAATGGCTACCAGGCTTGAGGGGAGCTACTAGGGTGGAGAGAAACATAGCCAAAGAAGAGGAAATGCACCAACAAAAAAGAGGAGAGTTATTTGCACATGCTAATCAAACATATAAGGGATGCTGGTGGTGCTGTGGTCTAAACCACAGAGCCTAGGGCTTGCCGAATGGAAGGTCAGCAGTTTGAATCCCTGCGACGGGGTGAGCTCCTGTTGCTCGGTCCCAGCTCCTGCCCACCTAACAGTTCGAAAGCACGTCAAGTGCAAGTAGATAAATAGGTAGCCTACCGCTCTGGTGGGAAGGTAAACGGCACCAGAAGCGGCTTAGTCATGCTGGCCACATGACCCAGAAGCTGTCTGTGGACAAACACCGGCTCCCTTGGCCTATAGAGCGAGATGAGCGCCACAATCCCAGAGTAGTCCGCGACTGGACCCAACGGTCTAATTAAACCTATAGAGGCCAATTTAGAAACAATTTCTATAATTTCTATAGAAATGCAATACATTTCAGTCTGCTGTCAAGTGTAACGTGAGCGGGAATTAAGTTTTAGAAATGGTTGCATGGGGGAATTAGTTCTGGGTGAGACCAGCAGGAAAAGCTGACTAGTTTCAGTTTTTTTGTATGCTAATTTGGTAGCAGCTCATCGCTAAGTTTGTTCCTCCTAACCCAGTCTCTGTGGATCATTTGCAGGACCAGCACAAGACACTTTGGCACCTGATGAGAATCACAAAATGGCACACACACCTTGGCCAGGGAAGAAGGGGTGAGTGAAGATCTAAATCAGGAACATGGGGTGGGGGATCAAATTAACCTCATCCGATGGCTGAAGTGGGAATCAAAGGCTGTCATAGGGGAGGGGGGAGGAAAGAGGGACCACTGTGGATCACGCTGGTCTTGGACTGGCTAGCTCTTCAAACAGATGGTGCCTTCATATAAGAGGATTGTCATGTTCGATAAGGTGGTCCACTCCTTCATTTTCATGCTGGCTGGGGGGCTGATTATAACGGCATCTGTATTTAACACTGAACAAGTCAGTGTCGTAGGCCCCTTGGGAAGCTTTAAACTCAAGCTTCATTCTGAGCATTAGGGAACCTCATACTTTGTAGGTACAGTGTGCTCTGAGACAGATTCGAGGAAAACTTTAAATCCATTTCATGTCCAGGAAGCTCCTGCCTGCTGACGCACTTATTAAGTCTGGGAGTTCAGGGAGCTCAGTGTCCAGCCAGCAGCATCTTGTGGTTTACAGTGGAAGGGTGTGAATTTCTGCCACAAGCAGTTAAGTCCATAGGCATTTGTTGCTTCAGAGGACATAGGCAGAGGCAACACCAGGGAAGACAAGGACGATGGCAGGAAATACTAACTGAATAACCCAGGTCCCATAGGGACACTGCGTTGTTTCTGGTACCAGATTTCAATGTGATTCTTTTATGATGAGACATCTTTTGTGAATGAATTTGAGAACCTCTTGGGCTTATATAAGTGTGATATAAACATTATGAACATACAAGCTCTGTGTGGTGGGAAGAAGTATTTCTGGATACATGGATTAATGCAATTTTCTAGGGAAATTTGAATTTAATCTGAGAAAATTATTATTCTGGGGAAATAGTTAGCTACAGAATTGGGTGTTAGGTAGGTGAAGAATTAAGGGTCTACTGAGCCTGCAGTATGCCTGCCAAAGCACCATGTATGCTGGAAGACTTTAGATGCTCCTTACAGATTTGAGAGCAAGCACAGAGACAGTAGCAAGTATGCTGCTAGGGGTGTATGTATAATGAACGGATCTTAGGGTCAAAATAAAATTAAATGTGAAACTCATGCAGGGAACACAGTACTGAGGCTTTTAAACCCATATAAAAAAAATGGAAGGCACAAATACAGGATGGGTGACACCTGGCTTGAGAGCAGTACATGTGAAAAGGATCTAGGAGTCTTGGTAGACCACAAACTTGACATGAGTCAGCAGTGTGATGCAGCAGCTTAAAAAGCCAATGCAATTCTGGGCTGCATCAATAGGAGTATAGCATCTAGATCTAGGGAAGTAATAGTACCACTGTATTCTGCTCTGGTCAGACCTCACCTGGAGTACTGTGTCCAGTTCTGGGCACCACAGTTCAAGAAGGATACTGACAAGCTGGAACATGTCCAGAAGAGGGCAACCAAAATGGTCAAAGGCCTGGAAACGATGCCTTATGAGGAACGGCTTAGGGAGCTGGGTATGTTTAGCCTGGAGAAGAGAAGGTTAAGGGGTGATATGATAGCCATGTTCAAATATATGAAAGGATGTCATATAGAGGAGGGAGAAAAGATTGTTTTCTGCTGCTCCAGAGAAGCGGACACAGAGCAATGGACTCAAACTTCAAGAAGATTCCACCTAAACATTAGGAAGAACTTCCTGACAGTAAGAGCTGTTCGGCAGTGGAATTTGCTACCAAGGAGTGTGGTGGAGTCTCCTTCTTTGGAGGTCTTTAAGCAGAGGCTTGACAGGCATATGTCAAGAATGCTTTGATGGTGTTTCCTGCTTGGCAGGGGGTTGGACTGGATGGCCCTTGTGGTCTCTTCCAACTCTATGATTCTATGATCATTTTTCTATATGCCTCTCTGCCCCAAAGTGCAGAGTGCCTGTATGTTTTCTCCTGCATGGAAAATAACAGCTGGAGACAGGGTGGAAACTGGTTTAAATCACCTTCTCCAGTACTACAATCTCAATCCCATTCTGCTCCCACCCCCCACCCCAAATTGCTTTAAAATAAAAGAGAGAAAGATACGGTAGATCCTGATGATGGCTCTCACACATTTCATCTACTTGCATCCTTGGTTTGCCTTATTCCAGCTCAAGGTCATTTAATTTAGATGGCTGCAGGAGGCTATTTACTCTCTACTAACTGCAGGGGGAAGGGAATTGACTTGTCTTCAGCCAGACAAAGGTCTGTTGAGCAAGTGAAGATCTTGTGCAGGGTTTTCGCTGACACGACTTGTTAGGCGAACACCACCCTGTTTCAAAACTACCATTATATTGACTCCTTATCTGTATTTTTGTTCAGCTAGCTGAGAAATTATTTCCCATGACCCTTTCTTGTGATAATCTTCTACTGCCTCCCCAAAACAGCTCAAGTCCTTGAAACATTTTGGCTTCAACACGCATGGTACTACTTTCTCTGTTAACATGCAGAATAATGGGAAGAGTACAACTGGGGATTTATTTTTAAGATGGTTTCAACATTCCTCACCTGTGATAGCGTAAAAAAACATTTTTATAGTTGCTGTTTCAAAGCAGCACAGCTGTAACTAGTACATTAAGGCTTCATTTTTACCAATTAAGAGGTTTTTGTTGTTATCGGTCATGAATGATTGATATGATCACAGTATTCACATTTTGGGAAATAATCTTTAATTTAGATGACAGTTCAACTTACTTTCCCCGAGTTTCAAGGTAAATTTTCAGCAGCTGCTGTAAAATTAAAGTATTGCTATACAGCAAAGAAATCTGTACTTCCTGACTGGCCTTGTCCAAATGTATTTGACAAGTTAATTTTTCTGCAGAAGCCATGAACCAGAATTTGGCATACTTTTGCTCTGTCATCACATTTTCAGTTGCTGTCCAAAATCTTGCTACCACCAATCTGACTGCACCTAGCATGAATTCAACCCATTCTTTCAATAACGGATGTTCGTTTTCCCCATCATAAACATTTTGTAGAGCCAATTTAGGAATAAATATTTTATTTGTTCACATAATTTTTGCATTTATATCACACTTTTCCTCCAAGGAACTCAAGGTGGTGTACATGGTTTTCCTCCTCCCCATTTCCTCCTCACAACAATCCTGTGAGGTCATTTAGACTGAGAAGCAGTGAGTCGACTAAGGTCACCCAGTGAGCTTCCTAACACAGTGTAATATGTAAATGCATTGTTGCTCATCTGAGGTTGTATTTATCTAATTTTAAGGCCTGCTAAGGAACAAATGGTTGCTATTATGTCCTGATATATAAAACCACAGAATTCAATTTTCTGTATCATTTCCCCCAAACACTGAGGGTAGTTTTTAAGAGTTGATTACTTGCTCAAGGTAGAAAAGCCACTTCTATAAGGTGATGTTTTCCATTTGCTGCATCAATTTGTGCCCAAGGCTTATCATTTATAGGGGGGGGGGGCAGGGATCAGATGACTTACCTTTGCTTTGCCAAGTGTTTGTAGAATGCCTTTGCTTATTAATGTCTGTGTTGTTAATCTCACCAAACTAAGTAGCGGTAGCACCACTTATGCAAGTGTTGATGCAGCTAAATCTAGATGAGGCCTACCCTCAAGCACCTTTTTATGTTTAAAACTCACCTTGTGAACTTCCTTGTTCATCAGACTCGAAAACAAATAGTGTTCCGTTCCTTTTGATTCAGGAAGAAGTCTATTATTAGAGTTTCCTCTCCCTTGCTGGGCTTGATAATTAGTACCACCACTTGCATTTGGAAACATGTTCCATTCTCACTGCAGTGTTCTTATATCTACATGTGCCTGCTCTAAGAAGAGTGACATATAGCTAGATGATTCACTGTGTTGTTCAGGCAGAACTACTGGTGAGAGCAAACTGCATTCACTGCAACACCTGGCCCAGAGGAAGTTGCCTACTGTGTGCAAGGAGCTAATGTAGAATGCAGCTAATATTAACCACTTTAGAGGTAGCAGGCTTGTGGCAGCAGCATTCTGGAGCGTATCCCTTGATTGCAGTTGCCAGGGGATGGAGGAACGGGGGACACATCATTAATACTCTCCCATCTACAAAAATGTCCAACATGTAGTAAAACTATTATACTGTAAAAAATAATTCCTTCCAGCAGCACCAACTAAGTTTGTCATTGGTATGAGCTTTCGTGTGCATGCACACTTCTTCAGATACACTGAAACAGAAGTCACCAGACCCTTATATATAGTGAGAGGGTGGGGAAGGGGTATTATACTGTAGTAAACCATGAAGGCTGCATTAAACCTTTCTATGACCTACTAGCTTTCTACATGCAAAGCTTGTTTTTTTAAAGGAAGCATTAAAAATATGCTGCCCACCTCAGGGCTTCCACTAAAGGGGCTGGTTAAGTGAACCCTACTCTGGGTTAACAAGGGAATATACAGCAGAGTTCTCTCAAATTCATGAATACCATGAATGATGAAATTTTCTTGGTTAAGGAACCATGCATACTGATCCATGCAGGTTTACTTGCATGTATTTTATCCTTCTAGAAAATACAGCATGTTGCTACGTATAAAACACAAACCCTCCTGCAACTCAACAAGGCCAGCAATTCATCATCTTTATTGCTGCATTTCCCCCTAGCTACCAGAACGCTTCTTGCCATTGCATTTTATCACCTAGCTATTTCTTAAGAGGCATTATTATTTTAGTTCCCACCTTTTGGGTTGTATCTCGCTTGGATGCAACACAGGACTTGAGATCCATATAGCCCACCATGAGGAAACTTTCATTTCTGTGCTATTACAAGTTCGCACTTAACACCGTAAAATCTCAAGCTGGCTTTCATTTGTGGCATGCTACAATATCCATCTTTACAATACCTTTCATTTAGAGACTTTGGTAAAATTTAAATGACATGTGCCGCATGGTAAGAATCAAATAGAGCAAAAGGTTAAAGACTTTAAAAAAGTTTATTTGTACAATACATGTTAGCAGAAAGCACAAGTCAAATAAGGATGGTAAAAGATATGTTTCTAGAAGCTCTCAAAGTAACATACACTTATTGTAAAGTTCACGCATATATTTTAATGTCTTTTCTGCACAAGAAACATCCACTTATCTGATGGGGAAAGCAGCAGGGTTTTAAACAAGGAGCAGTGTGCCCCCACAAGGCACCAGCATGCCACAATTGGTCAAATGTTCCTCGCTTGCTCCCCATCTCATTTGCCCCTCTCTTCCTCCCTCAAGCCAGAGAGGGGCAGGTAGAGGAATTCAAGGCACTCATCCCAGTGCTGCCTGCCCAGGGAACGTCCTGTACAACAATGCAATACTGCAGGACTGTTGCTAGGCAGTGAATGCACATCCTTGGTCAGAGATGTGGAATGAGCTAACCAGGCAGCAACTCGTGTGTTCCAGTTGGAGATGCAGCTGTTGTACCTTGTTCTACTGAGATATCAGAATGTGAAAGCTACCTTAGTCTGCATGGAAGAGAAGCCAGAATGCACCCTTTCATTGATTTTTAGCCATTATGTTTTAGTGTTAGTTTACCAGTAGTTTTCTGGAGATGAATGGCTTGACAATATCCCATAAGAACAGCCTCTGTTCAAATGGGTTTTCAGCCAAAATTCACAGTATAACAACTTCCCCTAAACAGAATTGTGGTTTTCCCATTGATGCTAGAAATGTAGAATGCATTAAGATAATTTGATAAAAAATATCTTACTTAAAATAGGTACCCACAGTTAACACTGTTTACTCTTGAAGTATGGGATGGTTCACATTAAAACTCAAGGTTTCCCTCATAATACCTTCTAGATTAAAAAGCTTGATATTGCACTGTTATATTATACTTCAGCTGTCAATTCTCGTTCCAAGGACTTATGAAACTGTAAAAAAAAAGTAAACTTAGCCATTTTGTGCAGTCTTCAGCATTGCATCCGAGTAGTTGGAATTTGCAAAACCTTCATTACAACTACAGTAGCCTAAGCACAGTGGAATTTCTGCCCAGCTGCCTTCCTTATACAGTACAGTAACAGATTGTCCAGTCTTCAACCTTCACACTTTCAGCTTCCTCTTTTGGTCGAAGTAGGCATCAAATCTTGAGAGTGCATAGTCCTAAGTGACGTAAAAGTATTATGGTTGAAGGCAGAGCCATTTTGTATTCTGTCCTGATGCCAGAGCAATTAAAGAATGCCAAACTATCACATTTCGCACCTTGAATGTAGCTGTCACATATGTTAAATCCTTACTGATACAATTATGGACGCAAAGGGTAACTACATTTACATTTCCACTCAATGTCTTGTCACTGAATATTACAAGCATATTTTTGAAAATAAGCCAAAGAGCAATAATAAAATGGGAGAAATCAAACCGATACCAGTAAGTGATTTCACAGTTGCCGACTTGAGATAACTGAAGCGAGGAATTTGTAATGTTGATGGACAGCTCTTTGGTGTGCTAAGAGCAGCATCCATTAATGCAGAGATGGTGAGACTCTGGTCCAGGGAAGATTTTTATCCGGCCAGTTAGGCCTTCCCTCCCCCACTCCTCCAGACTGTCTCTGGAGAGACACCTGTCTCCCTTGCCAGCTCAGAAATGCAGCAAATTCAGGAGACTAAATTTTTTCTCTCTCCACTCTGGTTTAGAGCAGGCGTCCCAAATCAGTTTACAGTGGGGAAAACCTACCACTAGAACAAATGGGAGCTTCCTCCCCCAATGCAAATTACAGGGGGGGGGGAGAGTATACCCATCCACCCATCCCGAATTCATTCATGTTTATGTGCATGCACACCTGTGCCCTCCCCCCTTTTGCCTCTGGCCCCTGACATATTACACCTGAGGGAATGTGGCTCTTTTGTGGAGAAAGTTCTTGCCCCTTCATTAAGGTCTTGTATACACTACCTACTCCAGTACTGCACCAACAAAGATCAGTCCTGGCTGGCTGGCAGTTACACTGAATGATGTACAAACATAGGTTTGGTGGGCAATGCGGGTGGCGCTGTGGGTTAAACCACAGAGCCTAGGGATTGGGTTTGAATCACTGCGACGGGGTGAGCTCCCGTTGTTCGGTCCCTGCTCCTGCCAACCTAGCAGTTCAAAAGCACATCAAAGTGCAAGTAGATAAATACATACTGCTACAGTGGGAAGGTAAAATGGCGTTTCCGTGCACTGTTCTGGTTCCACCAGAAGCGGCTTTGTCCTGCTGGCCACATGACCCAGAAGCTGTACACCAGCTCCCTTGGCCAGTAAAGCAAGATGAGCATCGCAACCCCAGCGTCATCCACAACTGGACCTAACAGAGGGCCTTCTCGGTAGTGGCAACCACCCTGTGGAATGCCCTCCCACCAGAGGTCAAAGAGAATAACAATTACCAGACCTTTAGAAGGCATCTTAAGGCAGCCCTGTTTAGGGAAGCTTTTAATGTTTGATGGATTTCTGTATTTTAATGTTTTGTTGGAAGCTGCCCAGAGTGGCTGGGGGAACCCGGCCATATGGGCGGGGTATAAATAATATATTATTATTATTATTATTATTATTATTATTATTATTATTATTATAACAGTCAGGGGTCCCTTTACCTTTACCTTTATCAGGTAGAGTAATCTAGATTACATTGACACAGTAATCACATTGCTGAGCAGCAAGCATTTAAAGTTTGAAGACCTACCATGTATCCAAACTCAATAGATGATATCTTTGCCTGTATAATGGACCACAGACCCCAGAAGAAATGAGATGCAAGGGCAAACCTGTCAAGAACACAATGTATTTTTTTTAGACGTTCCAGGATATAATGTAAAATTCACCCTTGCCTCTTTTGACCAAAGTGAAGTAGTCTAGGATGTGTTACATCAACAGCATGCTCATTTCAACCATACAGGATACATAAGAAATGCAACTTCTCAAGGAGGACAACTCAGGATGTGTTCTCACTCTGCCTCTGGAGTGGTTTGTTTATTGTAGAAAACTTAGCCTCTACCCTTCCAGTACATATGCACTGCTCAAGGCAGCTTATAACAGCTAAAACCACAGTCATAAAAATAAAGTAAAAGCATGAAAAACAGAAATCAGGTTCATAGAATTGTAAAATGGAAGAGTTGGAAGAGATCTTGAGGGTCATCTAGTCCAACCCCCTGCAATGCAGGAATCTGCCATGCACGTTCAGCAGATAGACATTCTAAAAGTGAGGGTCTGTCCCCTAAAACTCTCATGCCCAGCAAGACAAATGCTTACCAGGACAGGGAACTTTTAACCAGTCAGTGAAAAAGCAGGATCTCCAAATAGATCTCATGGGGTAAGGTACTCTAAAATCTGGGTGCGGTCACTGAGAAAACCCTCATGCCAACCAATGTTACCTCAGCCTCTCCATAGAAGGGCCTCTTAGGGCACAGGCAGCCTGGAATGAGAGAAAATGGCCCCTGAGGTACCCTAGAACCGTCATTTAGGGCTTTCAAGATCCACCACAATACTTTGAATTGCTGTTTAGAACTAAAAATGTCCCTGAGTTAATGCTTTTTGTGATTTTAACCATTGGATGCCCCCTCTGCTTCAGTTCTAGGAAATCGGAGCAGTTCTCACAAGCAGGCAGCAAATAAGCTCAACCAGTCAGGACAAATTATTATGGATAATATTCCATAAGGGTCTCCACTTGTCCTACTTTAAGGATATATAGCTTCTAGATGTTCAATGCTGAAAATTAACCATTTCAGAGCACAGGCTACATTAAACACTGCTAAGATTCTTAAGACAGCATGTACAATTTACATTTTCACTGATTCAGCAAGATTCAGCAACAGGATCACATTCAGTAAATCGAGAATGAAGACAGGTTACCTGTTTACTTCAACCAACATTTCTTCTTCTATTTTGGACTTATCTTCGTTGCTCAGATTTTCAAACCCGCTTTGAGACGCAACTAGGTAATTGGAGATGAAGTGGAGCTGAAAAGCACAGAAAGCAGTCAGAACAGTGGCTCAGTCATTTGGGCAAATAGGTATTTTCAACTATTAAATCACTGGCACAGTTCCAAAGAAGTTTTAATACCTGCAGTCACATTGTTTGTTTTCAGCTAAGTATTGGTCCTAGTAGAGTCCTGTATTCCAGTTTTGCTTTTAACAAATTTCCATGAGGCCAGACAAGTTGCACAGACTTTAAGATTGTGGGATGCTCTTCCCAGAGAGTTAGAAATGGAATTGGAAGTCAGAAGACCTCAAAATTCAAGGTATTGTTTTACTGCTCACCTGTTGCTTCCTTGAGGGATACTTCAGGAAGTTCGCTTTAAAGAATGGGTATTTTTCATACACATAGTCATACATCCATTCACAGAAATGATTTCCAATGTCAAACCCTCTAGAGTGAAGAATATTCAAAATATAAGGAATTTTTTAAAGCTTTGCAAAAAAAAAACCATTGCTTGTTCCTAAATTAACATTTCATGGCTACTTATTACTGGTCCACAACCACAGAAATCCATGTCATACATATGAATAACAAGTTGCAAATATGACTACACATTAAATGTGGGTAGATGTTAAAGAATCCCAGGCAAAAGTGGAAAACTTTGGAAAGAGGCTTAAGCATGTCTCTGCTGTGCAGGAGCTAAAGACCAGTCACTCACTAAGAATTCACTGATTAGGTAATTTACAGTACAATGATATACTTTTATTTTATTTTATTTTTTAGGAGCAGCATTCAAGTGGCATCATTATTACCACCATCTTTTCCTCCTGCCTGGGATTGTTCCCAATGTGTTTGAGGAAGGGAGATCACAGTACAATGGCAGAAAAATTATCATCACCATCTCATACACCCCTAATTTTGAGAAGCTTGCAGATGCCATTTAGCATCAAATATTACATTAGTCTAGGCCAGTATTGTTCAACTCTTACTCCAGGGACGTTCACCTGGCATCATTATATATCTTTAGGCTCCAGGCAAAAACTTTCCTCTATAACAAGGTCTTTGGTCATTAACTATCTGTGACCTTTTAGGAGGATGTTTTTAATGTATTACTTTTTCCTCTTGGTTTAATGTATCTCTGTTGGGGCTTTAAGTCGCTTTGGGTTACCTTAGGCAAGATAAAGCAACAAACAAATTTTATAAACAAACAACTGCTGTAACTGAAAATACAAACAAGTGAATTGGGGGTGTTATACATGTAAAGGATGAGCTTTACCATAAACATTATCAGTGGACGTTATTTCCATTTGTAACACCACCAGTTAGCTAGCCAGGTACCGTTTGAGACAGAATGTTAGCAGCAAACAAAATGCTACAGCTACATTTTACTAACTGAAAGTGAGTACATGCAGGCAATTTTAATGCTACTGTCTAGCATGAACACAATCAAAATATATTTAGCAAAAACTTTCAAAATCCTTCCAGCATTTAGCAAAGTAGTCTGACTTTCAAGCATAAGATGCAAACACAAAGTTATTTTATTAAACTTGGGAAACACTGGAAATCTCAATGAATCAAGAGTAAACTAAAAGGCTAACTACGGAAATACAGTTGAGGAAAACTAAGCTGGAAAACTAAAATGGAAATTTCATTTTTCAAAAAATACAAAGGTCCAACATTTACCTATAATTGTAGCTGCTGTACTCAAAGTCAATAAGCATCAATTTTTGCTTCTCAGAATCCTCTCTACCTTCAAGAAGCAAAATATTTCCTGGGAGAAGAGAGAGATATAGTAATAAGCACTGAGAAAGACTAAAATAACTCCTACTTCTATTCAACTTAGGTTCCATTTCTTGTGATGGGATATTGGAAACTTGCTGTAGAATAGCACTGTTCATGCCATATTATTTTATCACAGCATACAATATAAGCAGGATGTGCTGTACAAAGTTGATTTGCTTTAATGTAGCCCAAATTATTCTTCACTGTATTCTGCAACATAAATGAAGATACAACATGGTTTACAAAACTACTTAGCGTGTCTCACTCCAGCCTTAAGACCTTCCCCCAGTAATAACCCTTTCTAGATTCTAAACAGAATATTCCTATTCCTTCAATTATGATATGGTATATATCTCAAACTAATGACTTTAATTTGTAACAGGCCATCCTTTTAATATAAGGTATTCAAGCAAAGTTATTACATTTTTAAAATAATGCAACAGTTTTATGGTACCTTCTTGGCAGTCATTATGGCAAAACACAACTGGGGATGAAGTAGCTTCAAGAAAGGACCTGGAAGAGAGAGAAAAAGAGAGCTAAACTGAATAGTAGTTCTAATGTCAACTGTTCCCTCACTTAAGCAGTAAAAGACAAGCAAGAAAATAGTGTGTTGAAAGTGTAAGGCAAATGGGAATATTTTTCAGCTCTTGGCTGCCTACCTCCACTGAAGAACCTCAGCAGAAATTACAACTCTTCTCAATCAAAATTCAAGTTGTGTGTCCACTAAAGCTGCTTTTTCCTGTTCCTACTCCAAGGAAAAGGCAAAGCACTGCAAATAAGTGCATTTAGGCACTTGCTGGCTTTCCTTTCCCCCACTCTAGGAACTGTGTTTGTAGAACAGTGATGGTCTGTCTGGAGGGCTTAGAGATTCTAATGTATCAAAAATTCTTTATTTTCTCCCTTTAGTATGCCGATTGTGGATGGTGGGGCAGAGGAACCACGTAATGCCTCCAGAATTATTATTTTTAACAAGTCTATATTCTGCCATGGAGACCTACCATACTAGAGATTCCTTTGCTGTCTGTGTGTGGGCAGCGAAGTTGACATTATAATACAAGGTAAGAGTCTCTTGTTAAAATATTTCCAAGGAAGAAGCAGCTTTCATTTCTAAAGCATATAATCATTTATGTCACTCACTGGAGAACTAGGTTAAAGACTTCTGCTATACCACAGTATGGAACCCCAATTACCTTGACTATCTCTATGGATCCAAGTTGCAATGGACCACACTCTGCAGAAGTGACCTACCTTGCTAAAACATTGTGCACAGACCCAATGAACGCTAGACCATTTGACTATATTGGAATTTCATTGTGTGGTGCACTAAAAAGGGAACTTCCAAGCTAAGCAATCAAAGCACCGTTGTCTGAATCAGCTACAATGTAATTATATACAGTGGTACCTCGACTTACGAAGACGATCCGTTCCGCGGTCGTGTTTGTAAGTCAAAGTCTTCGGTAGTCGAAGTGCTGCTATGGCGCATGCGCGAAGCACAATTTTGCACTTCTGCACATGCACAGAACGCGCGCGCCGGGCGGACCTCCAGAGGCTTCGACTTCGCAAGTCGAAATCTTCGTAAGTCGAAGCCTTTGGGTGTCGAGGTATGACTGTACTTAGATGTTTAGGAATATCCACTGACAATAATAAAATGCAAGGCAATGAAGCGTTTGCTTGTTTCTTTAGTTAATGTTATGTTTGACTGAAAATGTCTGCATGTCTCATGTTTACACTTGAGAGTTGTAAAGCAAATGAAAATTGTCAGGAGTTAGAACGCTACCGTAGATTTTTCATTTCTTGAGGCAGGTTGTAACTGAGGATCTTGTTCAGTTTTCTAACACGTGACTCTCTGGTAAACTTGATTCTCATCACTTGGTTTAAGTACCTGCACAAAGATTTTGTTGAACAGTTAGTATTTCTACAGTTCCCCCTCTCTCCATAACCATCACAAAGTAACTGTATAATAAAAATAAAACAGAAACTTTATAAAGGACTTTCTGGCAACCGCAAAATAGCCCAAGGAAAGATACTGGTACCTTCCACACCATAAAAAGGAGGCAAGCCTCCAATAAACCCCTTCTTTGAGCTGAAATAAGTGGCATTAAACTTCATTATACACCTTTAGGCACCAGGCAAAAATTAAGATCTGCGGGTATACAGTGGTATACAAATTTAATAAATAACAATGTAATATAACAATTTTTATTTTTATTATTAAATAAATAATCTCTTAGTTATGTAACATGATAGACAATAAAATTACAATTGCTTACTTCTCCATGGTTCCAAAGAGCCACTTTGGTTCTTTATTAAATGGCATTTTCATACCATGAAACCTAGCCATTTTCTCAGCTATTTCTGCTGATATATCAGGCAAGCCCAGTTCATCCGTGTCCAACTTCCTGCTCTGAAACACATAGCATGGATATTAATTAGGAGGAATACAAGCATTGGAAATTTCAATATCAATTTTGTTGTTGAAACAACCAACCTATAATGATGAAAAACAAATATAAGGAACCTAGGAAGTGAATGGGGTGCACTTTGGTTTCTCACTGCTATACAGTAGTTTACCACAGGTTCCTCTGCTACTGAGTAGTATAGTACACACTGCTCCATTTAGTTAAGAGCTATAAGGAGTTAAATCCAAAAACTGAGACAGCAGCTTCCATTCTCCTTATGCCAAATCAAACTACAGAAAGCTACACACTAGCAGATATCCCACATTTATCTTTGCTAGCACACAAGGGAGGAAACAGTCCTATTCAGTTACAACTACCACATACTAATAGTTGGCACTCACAGGAATGAATTCTTCCAGCCGGCCTTGTGGAAAGATTCCATAGAGCTTTGGTCCAAGAGCTCTCTCTGCAAGAATGGCAAACATAACACTCTCCAGAACCACAGCTTCTGCACCCTAAAGAAAACGAAGTAACTGAAACAAGTACTTATATAATACATATAATATAAAGGGAGATACAGCTGAGATTAACAAAAACAGATGTACAACTATCAGTTAGATTCAGATATAGAAATCAGAAACAGAATATTGCATTATTCAAATTATTGCAAAATGTGCAATAAAAAGTGTGTAAGACTTAGATTATGCTATCAAAGTATTAGAATTTATTACTGGCCACCTGTTGACCAACTGGATGCGTTGTAATACCAGCTTCCAGTCTAAGAATGAGAACAAGTGGCTTAAAAAATAATAAATGAGTACCATTTGAGTTTACAGTACAAACTAAAGTTTCCTGTTATGAGAGTTAATACGCCTCTTTAAGTTCGTCTAAGCCAGGCATCGGCAACCTCCGGCCCATGGGCCGGATACGGCCCATGGAGGCTGTTTATCTGGCCCACGGGCCACCCGTGAACTGAGCCACCTGCTCAGCAAGTCCCCCATACGCTGCGGTAAACTGGCGCAGTGCGGCACAGGGAGTCGCCGAGCGGTATCAGAAATTACGTCGACGCAGCCGCAGAAATTTCCGGTGTTTGGGACATGGGCAGCCAGGGCCGTCTCAAGCATGTCGGGCGCCCTGGTGCTGTGGTGGGCCTCCGCTCTGGTGGGCCCTGCCGCGTGCCACCCCCCTGCCAGCCCGGTGCCCCACGCCACCCAGCCTACCCTAAGAGCCAGCCCTGTGGGCAGCGCGGCACCAGAAATCGCTTCTGCGCCTGTGCGGCCCATGTCCAGCCCACAGATGATAGTCTATGGGAATCCTTCGGCCTACGGGCAGAAAACGTTGCCGACGCCTGGTCTAAGCATTCACCAATCTAGTGTCTTCCAGATGTTTGGACTACTGCTTTCACCAGCCATAAGACCATAGCACAAATCCAGCTGGAAAAGGAACAAACCAGGAGCATACTTTTAAGATACCCAATTATTCATTGCAGCCGCATCTTTTACTGCCCTACACCTGATGTTGCATATGATGGCAGGTGGGAAAGAATGGGGAGGAAACAACCTTGCAAGCTAAATAAGGCAAGGTAATCTGACCCATAGCCCAGAGGCTGCTCACAACTGCTCAAGAGGAAGCCCCCCCCAAAAATTTTTTATAACAGGACCTGAATAGCACCAGCTGATTAAGAATCTTATTCTGTTCAGTCACTGAAAACTTTCTCCATTAACCAAAGCTATCCAAATTTGTACTGTATCTCTATTAATTTCTTTAACTTTTATTTATTACTAATAGAAGACCACTGTTTTCATCCTTCACAATATATAGTCAATGGAGACTTGGAATTATAAATATTTAACTGTTTGTGTTGCGTACTGATATTTTTTGCACTGAATATAAAAATAAAATACAACAATGTAAGTTATGAGGTTGATTAAAATTATCCTTGATTTTGCTATTACCTTTGCAATTCTAAAACTAGAGATTACATTAGATTTGGGATGCCATAATAATTCCAATCCAATATATGGTAGCCAGGTTTATACAGCACACATTCCACTACACTAAATACCAATATATACTGTTTTACTGACCGTCTTTTAAGCAGAATGCTGATGTGATTCATTGAGCGATTCTAGAAATGATGTTCGTAGTCTGCTAGTTCAAAGGTTGCTAGTTCAAAGAGCCATACTAGAAAGTACCGCCATATACTTTGGATCCAAGATCTAATTGTTTAGTTCAGATGTACTTCAGTAAAAATACACTCAATTCAGATTTGTCTTTATCTTATGATTCATTGCACCTTTAGAAATAAAGGCTTTTATAATTACCAATGATTTACTCAAAGAACTCTTGAAAGCAATTTGAGAATAAGCTTTAGGCAATGAATGGTGTTAATTTTTAACTTCAAAGTTATTGGTCTAATTCAAATGGAGACTTTCAAGGTTAATTCTTCAGAGTTTTAGTTAGGCATTTACGAAAATGTAGACTCAGGATTCAGAGATAGGATCCATGTTTAAGTAGTTATTTTAAGATGCATTCTTATTCCTCAAAGGTCTCCGCTTTATGAGTAATTTGCTTATGGGGGGCATGTTGGTAGGCTGCGGTACTTTCTCTGCAGCAGGTCTGTGCTGGATCAGGCAGCAAGTTGCAACTTTTTATCTTAAATGGATTTGCTTATGAAGAACTGCTGTACCTTGCAGTGTGAATTACAGTGCTACATAAAGGTAAAGGTAAAGGGACCCCTGACCATTAGGTCCAGTCGTGACCGACTCTGGGGTTGTGCGCTCATCTCGCATTATTGGCCGAGGGAGCCGGCGTATAGCTTCCAGGTCATGTGGCCAGCATGACAAAGCCGCTTCTGGCAAACCAGAGCAGCGCATGGAAACGCCGTTTACCTTCCCGCTGTAGCGGTTCCTATTTATCTACTTGCATTTTGACGTGCTTTCGAACTGCTAGGTTGGCAGGAGCTGGGACCAAGCAACGGGAGCTCACCCCGTCACAGGGATTCGAACCGCCGACCTTCTGATCAGCAAGCCCTAGGCTCAGTGGTTTAACCACAGCGCCACCTGGGTCCCATTTTATCTTAAATGGATTTGCTTATGAAGAACTGCTGTACCTTGCAGTGTGAATTACAGTGCTACATAATTTTATACAAATACAACTGCAGGGTTACACCATGTGACAACACAGAAGAATAGCCTAGAAATATTTCTAGTAATATTGTCGAAACTTGATCAGGTCACCTCAGAAGTTTTGCATGGTTTACTGTTAACAAGCCTTAAAGCGAATAAATTGTATGAACCCACAGGATGAAGTGTTATACCTCAAATCCATTTACAAACTGTAGTATCAGTCAGGTGTGTCCTGTGTTTGCTACTTTATGCAGGGGAACCATGCAGACCCCTGTAGACTAGAATTATAAAACGTAAGAACCCAAAGACAGGTGGGGAAAGCACTGTTTTTGAAACACTGGAGCAAACAAACAGGACCTAGACATGAGCAAATTGTTTTTTTAAAAAACAGCTCTAAGAGTGTAAAAAAGCAAATACATATTGCACTTTATAGTAGCAGCCTGATATGGTACCAAAAAAAGATAATACTTACTTGTAAATCATTTTCTTTCTGAGCCTGTCCAGATCCTCCTTTATTACAGGACCTCTATGAATGAGAAAAGTCAATATTTACAATGAGATGTTGAAAATCAACATAAGCAATAAGCTGCAGCCATCACAACTAGGAGGGTTCAGAAAGTCTTACAGCTATTTAATTGATAGGCTGAGAAACGCAACTTCACATGAGACATCACTCTAGATACTTAAAAAAAGGATGTGCCATTGAAACCTAATATAACAGCTTGCCTATAGAGACAAAACATACAAGGCCAATAGCACGAGATGTGGTCTTCTGTAGGACTACAGCAGCTGGGAGCCCAAAATTCCTAGTACCATACATACACAGAAGCATCCAAATATGGAAGGACCAAGTGAAGCTTTACTATAAACCCAGTTTTGCAACAAAGATGCAAGCTAGCAAGCCAGTAGAACAGTGAACAAGTTAAAGGAACTATAGCAATATTCACAAACTATTTAAAAATAATGCTTTATCTAGTTTTACACATAAAGAAGGCACTCACTTATCCAAGTTACAACTTGTTGACAGATCTCTTTTCTACTGTAAAGTAACAACAATATTTAAGGCATTTTAGATATAATCTTATGTCATTTCTCAAAGCAATACTGTATAAGCAAGCAAAGCAATTATCAGTTCCAGATCTAGTGAACTGAAGCGTGCTTGTTCTGACCTATCACAAAGCATTTTCTAAGGTCCCAAGTTGTGCTTTAGCTTCTGGACTCAATGGCACATGCTTTTACTATAATTGCAAAAATTAAATCTTTGTAGTTCATTAAGAACTACAAAGCTATAAGGCCTATTCCACTTTGCAGTTCCTTTAAGTAGTAGTTTACTATGGCTACTAATGCTGCAAATCTGCAACGCTACTTTAGAGGCCCCTGAAGGAAGCCTTCAATTAAAATTATTAAAATTAAATGAGGACAATGGAATTGAGGATACTTATTCTGCTCTAATATTCCTTTACCAAGAACCAAATGGACAAATAACCAACACCAATTGTTTTAAGGCTTATGAATTTCTCGCAGCTGCCTTGCTCCAGCTTGAAATAAATGGTTTTCCATAAATAATAATTCTTTCCATTAGAATGCTATAATTAAGAATAAGTATATACTACAGTAAAACTACATCCCTTTCAATGAACACACATATCTTGAATATTCACAAGGGCAAGTTTACAACTGCATATTAAAATAGCAATGTTATACAAATAATGTGTCAGTGCCCCCACTTTCTCATTGACTACTTCTTGAATAGCAGTCAAAGCTGCATATCACCCAGAAGTAGTTACTGCTTGATGCTCCCCTGTGATGGTATAATCTATCAGAAGCAAATTGGGTTAGAGAGGTTTTCCCCAGGATCATAGAAAATACCCACCTAACGTACTTGGATTACACACTGAAAAGACTGGTCAGTATTTTTTTTATTAGTACCCTTCAAACACTTCGCTAAGAAATCTCAAGTTGTCCAAATTGGTTGTTAGCTTGAAGTGAAAGAAAATGTTATGGATTTGATATCCAAATATCATCATAAAAGAATTCTTATACTACACTTGACTGTATCAACCAAAAAAAGAGTGGGCCTGGAAAGCATTAAAGCTAAAAGTATATTCAGGTATTTGCTTCATGAACTTTGAAGCAAAAACCCACCAGACTAATTTGCCCACATTCCAGATACCTGCTGAGATAGTGACCCAGTACATTCTTAAAACAGGGCTCTTATTGTGTGGACAATGGCCAATTTCCAAGGAGATAACAGGAAACTTATTGTACAGCTTTTACCAAAAACTAAGCTAAGTGGATTGTGTTGCAGGAAAAAGCTGTTGTAGCTGTTTGATATCCTGCAGAGGCTTGAGATGAGCAGGCATCTAATACATCATCTTTGTGTAATCATGCTGTCAGACTCCTTCCTGCTTGTTAGCAAGACCTGCTTAATAGAGTAAGCTAGTTGGCCTCTTAAACATGAAGAGCTGCTACCACCTCTGTCTCTCAAGGCCATATTAGTCTAATGAAGTAAGAGACTAGAGAATAATGTAGTCATTTTCCAATTTAATACTATAAAATGCACAACTGCTATTGTGCAGATCTTCCATATAAAACTGAAGTGAAGGGGATTCCATTTTCACTGTTGTGGCCCAAACTTTCTTTGGTAGCACAATTTGATTTTAAAAAAATGAAAATAGGGTGCAAGGCTAATTTAACAGCAAAATTTAACTAGTAATACTGATTATTATACATTACTGAACTTTAGGCTGAACATTATGTTTTGCTTTTCACAGTTTCTATTTATATATAACAGATGAGAGGCGATAATGTAATTACAAGATAATATGAATCCAGCTGAGGAGACAGGACATCCAAAATCTAAAGCTGGTCATATTTGTACTGGGTTGTCAGGTAATAAAAACGTAGTTCTGAAGTCTAGCACTAGAAAAGCAACCAGTATAAACTGAAATGCAGACTGGAAAACTAAGGTTCAGTCCTATTATGTCAATACCCAAATACAGACTTTAGTAATAAAATGACAGAGCAGCAATTCCTCTGCCATCAGAAAAGCAAACAAGAGTTTGGCATTATTTATCATCCTGGCCAGTTCTGCAGGCCATGCACCTAACCTTTACAAGATGAAATTACTTATCTCTGGCAGTTTTGTACCCACTTCTATTCCAGGCTTAAAATATAAGTACAAAAGCTGCAATGTTGAGACTACAGAGGGAGGTTTCTCAAGACTGAGAAACATCAAAACAGGTGGTGTCAACTATTTTAAATGATAAAATATGCTACAGCAGAAAGAATAAGATATGTTATTACAACTGTCCTACTAACACCAAGAACATCCCTAATCCTTTTTACTTCTGATCAAGTTACCATTCTTTAAAGGGAGCAAAAGGAAGGTGGGGTGTTTAATGCACTATTTTGGTAGTCAGTTCTCAACAGTTTGGACATTATAAAATGTTAATAAGGCAAGCATTTTCATGATAACTTCACACTCTGAGTCATAAAGAAATGAAACCCGTAGAGAATGCTCCAACTTCAGAGATCTCATACTATACCGTGAATCGTGTCTGTCACCTGGAAACCAGAGTGCTCTAGGCACGATCGCATGGACAAGCCTGCAGCAGAGAACACATGCACATACAACTAAAATGGTACATTACCCCCAGAAGACCCTTAATGCCACCCAACAAAACAAGTGTCCCCCTTAACAGGAGTGCAGCTATCAAATTATCTGCCACTAAGAGGCATTTGTGGTTATTCCTTGCTACAAGACATTAAGAGCAAGAATCACACCAGTAATGGAGTTTTACAATTGCAGAATTCTATATATTTGTTTAGTTACAAGCAGAAAAAGTAGGTATGCAATACCACAGAATTGCAGTCAGCACTCACAACCTTCTTCTCAAAATGACTGAGAATGATAGACTATAGGAAGATTAAGTAGTCTTAAATGCTTCCTTTATTGTGCAATATTTGATTTTACAGTTAGTAATAGCAAAACCAAGTTTTATACCTGGCCATAAAAAATAGGGCATGGGCCATTACCACCAGCTCCTCCTTTAATTGGGATATTTGGGTATTAAGCACTACTTTGAAACAATGAACACAGCAATTCTCCAAAGTAGTTGTATTTGAACTCCAAATTCAAATTGCTTTGTTGGACCAACATTAGTTTCTTCGTTACAAGCAAATCATTTCTAAAAATGAATCCTTTTAAAGCTAAGCACTGGTGCCAACAGCAACTCTAGTTTTCATATATATGTGTGTGTATGTAACACGATTGAACTGCTGCTATTAAGGCATCCTTTCAGATTTTTGGAGGGGAATCCTAGATATAGCATGTGCATTTGCCTTTCAAACACACCAACATTTAATTAGAATAGCAATTCCACAAAAGCACAAATATTCAGCTTGTTTAAAAAGTAGCTCACCTATGTGATTGGAGACTATAGTAATCTCAACCAGGCTTTCAAGTTTTACACAGATCAACCCAACTAAGCTCACTTCCTGCCTTCATACCATGCATGCATAAAATGTGGCTTAAAATAACAGCTATAACTAAGGAAGGCCCCATGCCATTTTTGCATGGTAACTTTAGCCAACCTGAAACAATTTATATTGAACAGTATGTACTGACATTTGTGTCTTCCAGAATTTATGGGACAAGCAAACTGGAGTCATTGTTAGCCTGTAAATAATAGTGTTTGTTTTTAAAGAAGGCTTTAGTTTAAATTTACTAGACTGGTTTTCTACGGTAAATTTTGAACAAACTGGGGAGGGGGGGCAAAACTTTGAACCTCAGATTACATGTGTATTTGATAATGATACTAATATTTTCTGCATGCAGGCATAAACAAATAAGAATCTAAATTATAATAAAAATGTCACCTGTTTCAACTAGTGATGGGGAACCTATGGCCCTCAAGATGTTGTTAGACTACAACTCTTATCACCCCAATGATTGCTAATGCTGGCTGGAATTGTTGGTAGCTATATTTCTGTCTTAAGCCATACAGATGGATATTGAGGGTAAGTAATAGTGCAAGAAAATTATAGGTATGTGCATCAGTATTTAAAACCAGCATCCCTGGAACTTTTAAAAATATCAGCATCACTGAAATTATTTTATTTATTTTAATTTATTCCTGTTTGGTACAAGGAAGTTCCTGAAGATCTCAGATGAAGATCTAAAACTATAGCACAATCAGTTTGCTTATGCAGTGAAGATTGATCTGGAAAAGACAAATGCTTATACTGAAACCCTCAATATAATCTGAAAGTTTTACCTTGGGACTGTCTCTGCTTACTTAACCCTTAGTGAACTGCACCAACAAGAGCAGTCATTTCACTGCCGCTATGGAAATAAAGGAAGTTAGAAATCTCAAAAGATCTTAAATACCAAGACAAAAAAAGGTTAGGATATTAACACTCAAATAATTGGCCAAACTAGATCTTGGAGAAAAATTCTGAGCTCCAGTGCTATTTTCTTCATATAAGGACACAGAAGGTTTTGTTTAAAAAGTGGATATTGAGGGAAAGCAGTATGTGCCCATGTTCTGGTTTAGGATTCTCCAAACTTGGATATTCATAGGAAAATTTCTTCAGAGTACTATGATTACAACAGATATGATGGAAATTACTACTGAGATCCTGAAAACGCTGCCTTATTTTTTCAGATGAACACATTAGCAAATCACTGGTGCCTTAATTTCTACAATCTTCTTTGTAAGCAGCCTTAAAGGTTACTTATAATATGCAATCAGCTCATACATTGAAGATTTTATAAAGCCAGGGGTGTGGCTTAAATAATTTGTTAAAGTAAAACATTCAGTGTAACTATCACTGGACTGTTAGTTTAATTGATAGTTCTAGAGCCAATGGTTCAAGCCACTGTTTCCTTGCAATACATTGCTAAGATGGACCAGAGAAAGACATTGCAGCAGTAACTTGCTTACATATTTCCAATCCAAGTATTTTGTATACTGCAATACATAATCTGAACTTCATACTTACAAGCACCAACTGATGCCCCAGTAATACTCTCACTGTTCTAGTTATATGAAGGCATGCAGAACACTTCGTTTCAATATATGGAAATAGTGTGTATATCAGTTTTATAACATGGAGTACAAGCAAGTGGAGATACTTTGGGGGCTAACCATATGTTTACAACGAGGAAGCTCCATAGGAGTGGGAACTCTACCCCACTGCTATAATCATTTGGATATGTGAATGCGTTTTCTTTATCCCTTTATCCATAATGCATCAGCTGTTCAGTGTTGCGGCAGAACTTATTTTGCCACCCTTTGAGAGTGCAAGTGCAAGGAGAAAATCTTCCTTCTACTTGTCATAGATTACCTATATTTTGCCAATGAGTTCAATACTCTAGCAAGATTACTACATCATTAACTGCTTTAACGCACACTTGTTGATTGTCATTCTGTTGATAAATATAGATTCAAAATAGCTGGTCAGAAAGCAATTCAATATATGTTTAATCTAAATTGCTTGGTCGTTTTCTAAATGATAATGTGTTGTGTATAAAACACAGAAGTGATAACAATCTTGTATGTGTGTTCATTTTACAAATGGAAATTCAGGAGTATGTCAATGTCTACATGGACAAATTGTTTTAATACAGACCTACCAACATCTAAACCTAGGACCTGAGGCCATTTCCTGCTCACTGGAAAACTTACTCAAAGGCACATTACAATTCTTGTCAGACATGCCACAGTGAATCCTATGTCTAAAAGAAATAAACAGACTTGCATTTTTTGTGTAAATTCTGTGGCTAAACACAACCATTACATAAAAATATGTGGCATGATTCAATCCACTGCTGGTGCAGTACCTGTGCATGAAGGATTCCCACAGGATCAACAGAGAAGTCCAAGAGGTGCTCCTAGATCCACTTATGTCACATGGCTCAAGTAGCTTCTGCGCCACAAGGTGTTTTTCATCTATTTAAGACTGTTATGGCAGCTGCAGTCTCATTCTAGACAGGAATAGCATAACCATATCCTAGTAACCTCTAGGATTAGCTTGAAAAACTAATATGGCTTGGAAAACTCCAACCCACCGACATCCTGTGACGTCATGTGTACAGCAGATACAGCCACAGCTGCAAAACAACAATCAGGAGTGTTATAGGGCATTCCTAACTGCTCCTCTTCAAGCAAGGCCTACATTCAGCACCTTTTAAATTTGGCGCAAAGTAAAAGCTCTGTGGGATTGATTCTACTTCAGAGCTCCTAACTGCATTCAATTCCTGCCCCAAGCTGGACTTGTTATTGGTGCCAAACAGAAGACCTATTTTCATTAGGGAAAGCTGAGCAAGTCTCCCTTTTTTGCAACTGGAGCATTAATGTTCCCGTAAAGTCCAGCCAGGGCTAGAAAGGAAGAATCAGAAGTACACTTTGATTAGACTCCCAATTATTCCCACTGACAAGCGGGCTAGATTTAATTTGCCATCCCTGAGCTATTGTAATGAACTGTATGTGTGCCTGCCTTTGAAGATTGCTTGGAATCTGCAACTGGCTCAAAATATTCCTATTAACTGGGATCTATCCTCACAGGTAATTAAAGAATACTGGTTTCTAGTCCATTTCCAAGTACAATTCAAAGTGTTGATGCTTACCTTTAAAGGCTTACATAGCTTGAGACTTGGGTACCAGAAGTAAGGACCACCTCCATGTCAGCCTGTCCACTTATGGAGGTCAGACATGTATTCTACCATGTTTTAAGTTCAATTGCTTGGGTTTTGTATTTTTATCCTGTCATTTATATATTGTAAAGTAAATCATGCTGGAAATGTGGCTGAAGCATAATGTAAAACCCTGACGTAAATAAATAGGAGCACTATTTGATCTACAGGAATCCTTTGCCCATAGGTACGGCACCAGTAATTGATCACGGCCTCCATTTTCAATTTCCATCTGGATGCATCCAGAGCAATGCACTTGGAAGCAACAAAATGGGAAAGGGGAAAATGAAGTGCTTCTACCAAATGCTGTTAGATTACTGACAGTAAAAGCTTGGTGCATGTTTCCTAGAAGGAATTTTGGGGAAAGACTTTAAGCTGCTATATGCTTGTAGTTAATGATTCAACGCAATTCTAGACAGTTATCAGATTTACCATGAATGTTGTTTCTCAGTTTAAGTCTGCAAAGCACAAAGAGGGTAATAAGTGACCATTTTTCTGAATAGTAAAACTCCAGGAAACGTCCGCATGCATACTGACAAGATAGTGCATCACACTAACTATAAAAAACCTATACATCTGAAATCTGCATAGAAAGCAATTTCTAGGCAATAGGAAATGAACAAATCTAAACTGAAGAGCTCTCAAATCACAGAGTATTCATGTGCAATAAAATCTAATTTTAATATTTTCAAGCCTATGCTAATGCAAGATGTTTAAACATCAGCCCACTCCCCCACACCATATACTCACCATTTGTAGAATGGCACCATATAAGCGAAGAAGAACTGTGCGTGGTTCATCTGCAACAGTCTCCATGGTATCAGGTAATGAGCATTGGAACAGCATGTTGCTGAGGCCTCCCCTAATAAGGAAAATATTACGAGTTACACATCATATGAACACTTGCACTTCTCACAGGAGTACAGTTCAGATTCCAATACCCTGAATTAGACAACTGGACATGAAATAGCTATTCTACACAGTCTTTCTATTTTTTTCAGCACTGACTATATTATGACTACATTTATATTCTACCTTTCCTCCATGCTTCTCCCACTCCATTTTATTTACACAACAACCCTCTGAGGTAGGGTTGCTTCATGGCAGAGTACGGATTTAAACCCTGGTCTTCCAGGTTCTACTCCTAACACTAACTTTATTAATACATAGCTTGAATTTCATTCCCAAATCTGTACTTAAATGTAAGTTAGAACAGTTAGGAAGAAATTTATGTTTAAAAGTACTTTGCATTTATGTCTCCAAAGCCACTATTTAAGGTAGAACAGCTAATAAATAATTTTGGACAATGGGAAGGACCATAATGTGTGGCTAGAGGCAAAGCATGTTTGTTGGATTATTTATAACAATGAACATGAATACTTAACATAGAAGATCAGTTTGATCCAGTTCTCTACAATGAAAAAATGATACCGTATATAAGAGTGCTGAGTTTATAAAGCCTACTCGCATATATCCTGCACTTCTAAGACATTCACTCAGGGCACTATACATTGAGTTATCCAATTTTATCACAACACCATGAGGTATACAATACTGTATTGAGATATGGTGAATGGGCTGACCACAATTAGTCCATCTCAGTTAAGTTAAGCAGTCCACATTTTTTCCCCATAATGATGATTGATATTCACATCAGCTTTGAGGGAACATCTGTTTTATCTGCTTCCTTAAAAAAGTTATTGGGTTGGGCATGGCTCCCACCTTAGTAACTGGTTTTGGAAAGATGAGAAAGGGTGCAATGTATCAGTGATGCATTGCCTCTCTCCTCGCCCCCCCCCCCAAAAAATGAATTTTTGGACTGTGAAGTCATCCAGGTGTTAGGCCCTGTTCAGTCCAGGATGTATTCTACTCTTAGAACAGCTGGAGGTGAAGAAAGGCTGGGATGACTACCTCTTGGAACAAAGTAGGATAGCACATTCTTCCTCACAGTGCAAATGTGGTGCACAGCAGCATTTGAGGTCCTAGCAACAAGGTGCTGAAGGAGAAGTTGCAAGCAGCTTGACTGTAGTGCAGAGAATACAAAGGAAACTACCTCCCCCCTCATTAAAAGCCTCTAGTGTGCTCTTAAAATTTCACATATTATCATTTAGGAGAGCAATAAAACATACCCTTATTGAAAACTAATTATATGCTTTAACTTCAGAAAGCTAGCCTAATCCATCCAGCCATTGTAAAACCAAAGACATTTACAGCAGGAGTATGAAGAGTGATAACTGCTGTGCTATGGTGGAACTTCATGGACATTTCTAAATGCTCAGAATATAGCTATACCGATGAGTGCTGTAATTTGGTGCTTTAAGATATCCTGTCATTGGTTCAGCTTAACCCCTTAGTATTTATTCGCAACTGAAAATCTACATAAGGGCAATACCAGGCGCAAAGTCACAAAATGGCTGCTACCAGTGTGGCCTAACACAAAATGACTACCTCTTCAAAAGAGCAGAAAATGGAGAGACACAGGAACAAAACTTGTTCCAATTAGGAAAAATCCATTCAATTTTTTCTGGTAAACAAAAAATGTTTGAAAAAATTCCTTTTCCACACAATTTTAACTTGGTTGTTATGCTGTCTGTTGCTGGTGTGTTGCTTGCTATACATTAGAACTTGAAAATAAAATATAACTGAATCCAGGAATAATTTTCAATTGCTACAGCCAACCATACAGAGGCATAGTTAGAAATACGATAATGCTCTCCACTTCCCATTTTGAGAACAATCCCAGGCGGAGGAAAAGGTGATAAAGATAATGTTTCTGACATGGGTCCACTCCCCATCCCCCCCCCACAACAGCAACATGGGAACAACCAGGGAAAATGTTATAATCATTATGGGATGTAATAAACTTTTACTCAGAGTAGACTAATTGAAATTAATGACCATGACTAATTTAGGTCATTATCTCAACTCACATCTTTTTAAAAGTCTCTGAAGAAGCTGCCTGCTCCATGTAGCTGATAGGCAACAAAACAAAATAAACAGAGCAGCAAATGGGTGGACTCAAGGACTAGAAAATAAGACAGAAGCAGGAAAGATGCACCAAAGTGTAGGGGGAAATAGTAATTCTTTAGGACCCCAGGGACTCCTACTGCCTTGAGTCCAAACAACTCACTGATTGGCGGGCTCATTTCACAGAAATTGCTTGGAATGATAGCTGCACACTTTGCTTCATTACTTTCTTTCTAGGAGGGCTAGAGACTTCCTTTTTTAAAAGAAAGGTTAGAATCTGGGGCCCTTGCCATGGACACTATTGTGGGTGCCTCCAACATGCACTGATTCTATAATTTGTTCATTTCATGTACATATAAGCCCACCTTTCTCCCAAAGTGGGTGGCACCATATACCGTAAATAAAATATTATTCTTAAGTGATGCCTCTTGAGGTTTATGCTTTACTACGTTAATTTCAACTGTCGAAGTGCAATTGTCATGACAAACTATAAAGGTTGAAGCAATTCAAGGCACATCTCCTTTGATACCCTAATGGAACATTCCTTTATAACTGAGTATCTCCTCTGTGCAGCTCGGCACCTGCTTTACAAGATGAGGTCTCAAGATTCAATCCCTGGCATTTCCAGGAAGGGAAAAGAACATGCTTTAAAGCCCCTAGACTAGAGGACCACTGCCAGACAGTGCTGACAATAGGGAATTAGATGGGCCAATAGTCCGACTTGATATAAAAGCTGTGGTGATATAAAATCCTGTGATGCCCCCTGCTTAGCATTCATTCTTTCTAAATTTAAGAGAGCTTACTAAACAGAAGAATGCACACAGCTTTGCACACAGCTTTGACAACACCCGCTTCTTATTTCTTAAGAGACAGGCAGGACCATCCCTCATCTGAGGGGCACATTAGTGATATGCTCCTCTGCACAATGTACAGTATAGCTCACAAGGCTCCTCTCACACACAACTTCAGCAATGCTGCCTGTGGGTTGAAGAGGGCTGCACTGTGGGAACTGTGGCAGTCAGAAGTTTCTCTTTCTTAAGGAAGAAAGAGAAAGAATTCTAGCTTGCAATCCCCAACAGACCAGCTGATGATGATGTAGCCTTGCTTCTAAGCAAGTCTAAAAGGGGAATTTCCTGGCTGAAGTTCTCAAGTACTAGAAGAAACTTAAACAATTCATATTGATGCAATTTGCTACTCATTTATTTCATAAATAGACTGGGCTGCCAAAACATATTTGGTAGGGGAGGGGGAACCTTCAGCAAGAATGTGCCTATGCAAAGCATCTGCTTGCCTTGTTTTAATAACACCAGTTGAACACCAAGGAACCTTACAGTTACTTGTGCTGCTGAAGTAGTAGCAGCTCTAAATCTGAAAGCAAGCCCTATTGTGCACTTCCATCCAGAAGGAAAACCACACCATCATAACTGGTTTATGAATCTAAATGAAGAAATATGTATGAAGCTAAATGAACAAACATTTAAAATAGGCAGCATTTGCTAGTTTGGATTCTTTTTCCTAGGGGCAGAATAGTCCAATTTAATAATTAAAACCACAAAAAGCTACTCTCGATCTATGTCCAGAGCATCAAATTGCACAGATACCACAGCAGAAAGGAGTACCAGAAACTACTCTGCCAGTTAGCCAATCTTTCTACTACCCTATCTTTGGAGTTATTTCCCACTCCTAATCTTTTACTAGAAACCCAATACTGAAGTGCAGCTGGGGCACTTTATTTTCAATTGCAAAAAAGCCCTTGATTTGCAATGACCTATCACAAAGAGCCTTAAGACTACACAGAGAATACTCAAGTTATACACCAGAAAAAGATGACAAAGCAGCAAATCTCAGTAAAAACTTTCAACCAGCACTTCAAGGATGAACTGCATGCTATACTGCAGGCATTCCCAAACTTCGGCCCTCCAGATGTTTTGCACTACAATTCCCATCATCCCTGACCACTGGTCCTGTTAGCTAGGGATCATGGGAGTTGTAGGCCAAATCATCTGGAGGGCCGCAGTTTGGGGATGCCTGCTATACTCTATTGAAAAACCTGACATCTCTTTCTGTGTGAGAAAAGCAGCTTTAGCAGGGGAAGGTTCGGACCAGAAAACAGGTTTGTGCACCCACTCTTTCAACATTCTACGCAACTTCTTTCCCCAGAGTTCCAAAAATGTACCCTAACAAACCTATACTGTACCAGAAACACAGGCAGGGAAAATTACCGTAAGCACCTCCCTCCACAACATACCAGTACTTCTTTATTCTTCAGGTACAAATGAAAGTTTACAGTAGCAGAAAAACAATGCTTTAGTACCTCTTAAACAAAAACCTTATAGAAGAAACCTAAATTTGTGTTTAGTAATGCCTGCATTTTAAACATTTGGAGGATGTGAAGGGTCTTCAGTGTGGCACTTGCAACAGTGTATGCACCCATAGAAGCCTTCCCTGGCACACACAAGTTCCTCCCACCGCAACTGCTAAAATTAGGGTTGAAAGAAGGATCTATTGTCCTTCCGGTTCGTCGCGGCGGTGAGAAGGACGCAGGGACTTTCGCGTGCCGAGGTCCCTGGCTTCTCGGAGGGGGGGGAAGTCCGCAGAGCGAGCGGACTCCCCGTAAAAACATCGGATCGAGAGTTCCGATGACTCAGGAGCCCAGCGGCCGCTCCGTTTGGCGGATCCCCCGCCGCCCGAGAGCGATCGTGAGCCGGCGGGGTTGAACCGCGGGAGCCATTTTGGGCCACATCTTGCCTCCGGGAAGCGAAGCTCCGAGTCCTGACCCGGCAAGCGGCGGATTCTTCCGATTTGAAACTAAAGATTCCTAAAGAAGTAAGTGGAACTTTGATTTGGACCTTAAATTTGCTGATTGGAAAATAGGAGAGACTTTAAAGAAACGGAAGCCGGTCTCTTCCTAATGGGAAACTGGGAGGCGTTTGGAAAAAAAAATCCTAAGCCGAATAACAAAAGAATTTGAAACTGTGGACCCGAGAGGGAAAAAAGACTTTTTGGAACCATCTCAGCCCCTGAGTCTGGCACCCCTTGAGGTACAGCGGTATTAAAGAGAAGAGCGCTTTGACAGCTGTCAAAAGCTGTCAAACTGTCAAAAGACCGGGTGGATTGATTGCACTGCTGTGAACAGGAAAAATTGTTTGGAATTGTCAAAGAATTACTTAAATTGGAAGTAAGAATGGATTTGGGACTGAGTTAAGAACTAAGAAAAAGAACAGCCAAAATGGAGTCGATCGTCTGAGAAAGGAATTTTCCAGTACCCATTGTTCCCTACACCCTGTTTATCTGCGGTTACGAGAGGTATGAAAACAAAACTTTCTCGAGCCTTCCAGGAGACTGTGCTGAACTACTTGCTGTCATGGGAAGATTTTTACAAGGAACGGCAACATCCCAGCTCACCACCAGTTGAGATTGAAGTCCAAGTCCAGGACTTAGAGGTTAATTCAAATTTGGAGATTATTGACTCTGAGACTGTGGGTGATAAGAAACAATTTGAAGAGGACTTGGACTATGACAAATTTGTTTGGGATGAAGCAAAAGATGACCTCCAAAAGGGAGAAAAACAAGCAGAACAAGAAGATGAGAGACAAAGGGACTTAAAGTCTAATGGAATTGAAGATCCTGGAAGGGTTAAAATGTGGAGTGGGGTTTTTGTGGGATGGGAAGGACAGGGGCAAAGGGGGGCAAAGGTCTGGAGATGGATTTGGGAAAGAATGGGTGTGGGGTAAAAACTTTAGTTAAAAGGTATTGTTTTGGTTTCTGAAAGACGGTTTTCGAAATCTTGGCTTGACAATGGAAACGCTGAACCAATTGGGGGAAAAAGACTTGGGGGGAGGAAATGGAATGCAAAAAGAAAGGGAAAAAAAGCTATGTTTCCTTAAGGGAGTATAAGAATGGTTGGGAAAGAACTTTTAAGTGATTGTAAATTATTGCAGGTTAAGTGAGGTGTTTAGGCAGAAAGCTGCCCACCCTCCTCTTCTTATTCTGAGGCACTCAGTGGCAGGGGGTGCCCAGATGGGTGAGGAGGAAATGGAACCTTGGAAGTGCTGTTACCCTGCAGGTACCTCTTGTGGCAGGAGGGGACCTGTGGGGGGACAGCATGAAAAAGGAGGAGGATTGAGTTAATATTATAAGATTAAGATTTGAAACTGAGTTGGAAAATTCGCCACAAGTAATCAATTTTTGTTGGAAAACCATGAGGAAGACCACCGAGGGAGTCGCAATTAAGATGTTAAAATAATAAGAACTGGGAAGTTTGAATTCTTCCCATTTTTTTTTCTTCTGTTTTTTCTTTTGTTTTTTCTTTCTTTCTTTTTCTTTTAGGTTTGTTAATATGATCATGAAAGAGTTGGGGGATGCAGATCCCCATAACTCTTCCCTACCTGTTCTCTCAGTGGCAGGGGGGGGATATGGGGGGAGGAGGGAGGGGGGAAGCAGAACTCAATTCACAATTGGACCCCTTTGATTCTTAAAGCACACGGGTCCTACTGGTGGCAGAAGTGGACCGGTGTGTGGAGGGAAGACGAAGGGACAGGGTTATACTGTATGTTTTGTTCTGTAAAATCAATAAAAATTTCTTTAAAAAAAAAATATTGTTAGGTTGTGGTGTGTGATGGGTACCCACAACTGCTTCTCTGGTTTTCAAATGTGCCTAAAGGCCCCATATAGTTAGAACCCCCAAGACTTGGGTACTCCAGAACAGCCTTCAACAACCTGTTGCCCTCCTGATGTTTTCAACTACAACTCCCATCAAACCTAGCTAGCATTGGCAAAGGCTGCTCCAGAAGTGAAGGTGTTCTCCCACCCCCCTCCAGTATAAGGCTCCACACAAAGGTAAGTAGCAAGGAGCTATTCCCAGGTGTTTTGGGGTGGGTTTTGTTTTTTGCAAGAGTGAAGTCTTTATTGCAGGGCATGTGAGATGGAAGAGATAATGAGAGGGGGGGGGACCATGTGTGTCTATTCTCAGTTGAAGCTTAAGTAGACTTGCTCAGAAACAAAAGCACTGCAGATGCTGAGGATCATGGCTCAACAGATAGGCAGCAGTCCCAGATTCTTTTAAATACAGCTATATCAGTATCTAAAAGAATTGTATTCTATGTATTTATACTGTATATAACCCATAGAAAAGTAAAGATATCCTAGAAGCTGGTTTCTAGTTTTGGTACCACAAGAGGAGCAGTATGCACCCATCGTTTTCATCCATGTTTTGATATAACAAGACCACTTCTCAGAGTTAACTAAAAATGGGTTTAGATAGTTTTAGTATATTTGAAACAAATTTAACCACAATTCCTGATTGTTCATAAAACATATTCAGGTTGCAATCCTATACGCATTTCCCTAGGAGGAAATCACATTAAATTCATTTGGACTTACTTCTGAGCTAAAAGTTGCAAACAGTTGTGTGTTTAAGAAAGTGTCTATTTTAAATAAATTATAGAGATATTAAAGCTACATTCCTAAGCATACTAAAAAGGAAATTTAAGTTCCACTAAGTTCAGTAATATTCCATATTTCTAAGTCAACATACCGTATTTAGAATTGGGCTGTAATAATGTTCAACACTGTATTATATTGTGACCTCTTGGGTTACATTATGACCTCTTTTACACATCAGTGTGATTCTGCCAAATGCCCTTAAAATATACAAGTAGTCCAGCCACTTGTGAACATTCTGGAACTATGGCTTTTAGAGTTCAGTTTAACTATTAAAATTCTAAACATGTTAAATGGGGAAATACTATATGTATACGTATTCCCATGGATATGTTCTAGTTTTTTAAAAAATTATTGTTACTTGTCCATGGATCTGGGATAAAGGACAGGACAAATATTTTAAATAAAATATTTTAAACATTTTTTTAAACAGGGCAATAAATCCTTCTCTGACATATCTGGTATGAGTATTAACTGTTGGGCATTCTGTACTTACCCATACTATACCCAAGCCAGTTATCTACTCATTGCTGGCATTGAGAGTCAGAGCAAGGCACCTGATACTACAGTAACTTGTTGCCAAAAATGACTCATACTGCTGAGCAGTCTCATTCAAAAAAAACAAACAGGGTAGAATACACATTTCATTGTTCAGAAACCATCTTACAAGTTAAGTTTGACTCACATTTTAAAAATATTGTCTTAAACTTTTCATCACCTCATCAGAAGCTTTTTTGAATGGTACATTCCCATTTAATGGCTACTAGACAATCAATGAAGTCAACTTAGTAATATATTTAAAGAGGTTTTTTTAAATGGATTTTCCTTTCTGACTATGGGCTAATGTAAGCAAACAAAAACCTCCAGAAACACCATCAGCTCAAATCATATAACACAAGCAATTCCTGTATAGAAATCATTTCAAAATAGTTAACTGAATAAAATCAAACTGAAGTGCAACACATTTTTTGGCACAAGCATACATATCTATTTAGCCACACATGTAGTGGAATTCATTTAATTTCCTAGATCAGGGTTTCACAAACTTGAGCCTCCAGCTGTTTTTGGACTACAATTCCCATCATCCATGACCACTGGTCCTGCTAGCTAGGGGTCGTGGGAGTTGTAGTTCAACAGCAGCTGGAGACCCAAGATTGGGAAACACTGCCCTAGATGAAAGTATGGTAACGAGTTCAACAAAACAGCTCAAGGCTTAACACACACAACTTTATCACTGTTGGTGGCTTGAAAGATGTATGTGTGCACACCCTACTCTTGCTTCTGGTAAAAAATCTGTCTCATACTAGACTACAGAGATAAAAGATGTGCTCCCAAAAGTAAATGGACTTCCACACATTACTTTCTATTCTTAATTCCATTTGTGTCAAAGGTTCTGGAGAGTGGATAATTGCACAATTCACTAACTATGGTTAAAGATGATGAACTGTGAGGTTCAGTTCATGAATTATCCAGTAAACTGGGGGGAGAGGAAACAAACTATGGCTTAAAATGGGCTTGTTAACCATTAGCTGTGCTTACTGTATTTGGTTGTAATGTCTGAATTAATAGTTGGGGCCACTGCTTTATCTCCATAGAGTACAAAAGAGAAACAAAAGCAGTCAAGCAGCTCTAGACTACAATATTCCTATACATTTTAAAGCTCGAACCATTGTTAGGATTCTAAACCATGGTTAGTGCAAACAATGGCCTAGGAAGATATCAGGAATGAGTCGATCATTCACCTAACTAATTTATCTATTGAGATATCTTCAAATGTTCTCAGACAGAAGGCAACACTGTTTGCAATATGCAGAAACACCGAGGGTCCTTGGCAGCAGTGAAGCTGCCATCTCCCCAAAGCATAGGTCTCCTTCTGCCCTTCCATTACTCTTGGGAGGTCCGTGGCGTGCCCTTGGCAGAAAACGACAGTACCACCATATGGACAATGGTTTCCCTGTAACATTTCAGTGCGTATAGATCCGATATGAAGCCTTAAAGACTCCCCTCCATAACGTCGTTATCAGGAAGACTGTGGGAGACAAAAGGTGCCAGGTCCGACAAGAGCCAACAGCCCACCCCTTCACCACCCCCACCCCTCATTTCAGGTTTGAAGGAGCCGCACTGTCATGGAACAACCCTCTCTTGGAAACCTGATGCCAGATGTGGTTGCTTCGTGGCGACGAGAACGCACTCTGTACACGCTCAGACACACAGCTCTTAATCTCATTCACCCTGGAAGGCTGATCCCTTGATGTTCCCACCCCCCACCCCCGTATGTGGCTGACCTGATGGGCGTGATGCGCAGCTGATCTTCCCGCAACCCCCGCCACGCCCCCCGCAGGAACTCCCTGCACCAAAAATACGCCTTGCGGCGGGTGCGGGGGTCGGGCTGCTCCTCCACCGGCGGGGAGGGAGGGGTCGGCGGCGTCGGCGGCAAGGCGAGAGGCTGCTGCTGCTGCCCGCGGAGCCCCAGCTCCTTGGCTTCGGCCTCGGCGTGAGAGGAAGGCGGCGGCGGCGGCAGCGACGAGGGAGATTGGGTGAGGGCGGGCAAGACCGGGCCCTGGGCACACCCCAGCAGGAGCCCCAGCGGGGAAGGGTCGGCCTCGCCGCCGTTACAGAACTTGGTCTTCATGGCCAACGAGCGAGAGGAGAGCGAGCTTGGGAGGCAGAAGGAACAACGGCAGCGCCACACACGCACACACAGGAAAGGCTGCGCACCTCTAGCCTTCGAACCCCGCAGACGGTATGCGGCGCGCGGCGCTCGCAAGGGTTCTTATAGCCGCTCGCACGCGGACCTCGTGCGCGCGTTCACCTCGCGCTCATCAGCCTTGCCCCCTCCCACCCGCTCGCATCCGCACCACCAACCCCCCCCCTCCTCTCTCTCTTCGCCTCTATTGATTGGCTACGTGCCCGAGCCAACCGCAAGGTTGCGGCCGCGCCTCTCCCCGATTGGTCCAGAGGGAAGACGCGGCGCGAGAAGTCCATTGGCTGCCTTCCCCGTTGCTCTGGTTATCCGGCGCTGCCTAGGCTCTCGCGCGTATCCCTGCGATACGCATAGACTAAAATGCAGAGGAGAGAACCTTGGGGTTGGGGGGAGGGGAAAGAGGGAGCAAGGTGGCGGCGGCGGCTGCTCTCCCCGCCCCCTCCCCTGCCCCCCCCCGGCACGCACAAAAGGAGCGGCGGCTATGCCCAGGCTCCCTCCTTCCCTCCGCCGCCCCCACCCTGCGAGCCCAGCCTGCAGCTCTTCCTCCGCTTATCCATCTTCCAGCGGTTCTCTGCACGCTCCCTCTCTCGCCACCAGTTGTGTATTTTCCCCCTCTCACACACCGCACTTCATTTCCACTCCCTTGTTTGTATTGTAGACTCCATTTTCTTTTCTTGATCCATTCAGCCAGCCTCCTCCCTTTCCCCTGGCACGTGGACCAGGGGGTGAGTATTTAATAGGATCCACATCTCAAACTAAACCTAAATAAAAGTAATCGGAAACGGAGGCAGGTGGGATGGGTATGAAAATGCACTGCATCATTGGAGGAAACTAAATCCTGCTACACAAAAGGGCGCAAGAAGACAGAATTGGCATCCCTCCCCCTCCCCCTCCCCCTCCTCGATGTGGCTTAGACTCTCAACATCGCCGCCGGGGCTGCAAAGACGACGTAATTCTGCCGCATTCCATTCGGTGTTTGCGGCATTGTTTGTCGCGAGGTTGGCGGCAGCAAAGTCTCATTTGAAGGCGACGGCGGTGACACCGCTCCGAGTGCCAAGTAGTCGGCAGCCGTGCAAAATTGAAGCATTTAATTTTGGACACTTGACTGCTACGCACCAGCAATTTAGGGAAAACGGGGGAGGGGGGGAGGTTGCTGCTCACTTTAGCACCTGGAAAGTTAACGGCTGAAAAAAGTCCCAAGTGCTGACTCATAGTGCAATGTATTGAACGTAATGTGACATCAGTGGTTAGGGGAAATGGATGGTTTTGTTTATTATCCTCAAGTCCACTGCCTTCTGCAATAAAATAATCCCCTCAGGTTGGGATTCATTTTGATTCTCCCTAGAACGGGCAATTTCTTGGTGTGGTGACATCATAATCATGTGATGCCACATACCAGTGTGTCAGCTTTGCAGGTTTTGAAAGAGCCTCTTTTGTCATAAAGGAATAAGCAAAGAAGCTACATTTCAAACCCACAAATCACAAAAAGCTCTTCAAATCTCGAGTCTGTGCTGCTTCTGCATTCAGCCTAAAACAATGCCCCCTACCCCTTTTAATTCAGCCATGTAAGGACCCAGGTGGTGCTGTGGGTTAAACCACAGAGTCTAGGGCTTGCTGATCAGAAGGTCGGTGGTTCGAATCCCTGCAATGGGGTGAGCTGCTGTTGCTCAGTCCCACCTCCTGCCCACCTAGCAGTTCGAAAGCACATCAAAGTGCAAGTAGATAAATAGGGACCGCTCCGGTGGGAAGGTAAACGGTGTTTCCGTGCGCTGCTCCACCTGGCCTAGGGCGGGGCCTGGAGGGCCTCATAAGGGCTGCTGCTGCTGCTCTGCTGCTGCTGCTGCTGCCCAGGGGAACTTAGAACAGCACAGAGTTCTTTTTAAAATGTTTTTTAAAACATTTTTAAAATGTTTTTTAATTTTCTTTGGTGTAGTAGGTGGGAGAGATTTTTAGTTGAGTTTGGGAATTTGTTTAATTTTGGTATATTTGTAATTTTTACTGCTCTTGGTTTTTATTGTTTTATTGTGTTTTTTGTGGTTTTCTTTTGTTCTGTTTTTTGCTTTTTTTGCTGAGGTTTTATTTTGTTTTTAAGGGGAGGGGTCAGGGCTGCCCGGGAGGGGGTCCCAGCCAGCAAAATGGCCGGGGCCGATTCCACAGGGGGGGATGCACTGGGACAACCGATCTCAGTGGTCACGGGTAGGAGGAGGAGGAGTTACGCTAAGACCAGACCATGTCATTACCGAGGAGGCAGGTTTAGTCGTTGTTTGAGGACTATCCCTGCCTCCTGGTCTGGTCCTGACCGGACGGATACTGGAATCGGCAAGGGATACCCACAATGATGAATAAGACCACTGCCATTCACGACCTGATTGTGGATGGAGGATTTGACCTGGCATGTGTGACAGAGACCTGGTTGGATGAAGCAGATGGGCCTGTCCTTGCCGCTGCTTGTCCACCAGGTTTCTCTTACGCACAGCAACCCAGGCCATCTGGGGGGGGGGGTTGCAGTGATTTTTTAGGAAGTCATTAGTTTGCACCAGGCGTACTATTGGTAAGACCGAGTTTTCTGAGTGCATGTTCTGGAAGTTGGGCAATAGGGGCAGTACAGGATTCCTTTTGGTGTACCGACCTCCCTGCTGCACCAAGGATTCCCTGCCCGAGCTGCTTCAGGTCATGTCGGATATGCTCCTGGAGACACCTAGCTTGGTTGTCTTAGGGGATTTTAACATCCATGCCGACACGACCTTACAAGGAGCCGCTCATTGAAAGCATGGCCTCCATGGGGCTGTAGCTGAATAACTTTGGCCCAACTCATAGCCGTGGACATCCCTTGGACCTGGTGTTTACCTCTATGGATGTTGGTGATCTGACATTAAGTAAAAGCTAAACAAAAGAAGTGCCATGGTCAGATCACTTTCTGGTGCAACTGGACTTCTCCGCAACCCTTCCCCTCTGCAGGGAGGTGGGACCGATTCGGATGGTCCGCCCCCGCTACTTAATGGATCCAATTGGCTTCCAGAGAGTGGTAGGGGATGTTTTATCCCATGTTGATGGCCTTTCAGCTGATTCCCTGGTGGCCCGCTGGAATGCGGAGTTAACCAGGGCTATTGACTGCCTGGCTCCGAAGCGCCCTCTCCAATTGCATGGAGCCCGGACAGCCCCGTGGTTTTCCCCAGAGCTGAGGGCGATGAAACAGTTGTTGAGAGGGCTAGAGCGCCGGTGGCAAAAAACTCATTCTGAATCAGACTGGACACGGGCTAGAGCTCAACTTCGAGCCTACCAAGTGGCAATGGCAACGGCGAAGAGGACCTTCTTCACCGTTTCCATCGCATCTGCAGGAAACAGCAGCAGGAGACTCTTTCAGGTGGTTCGTAATTTAGCGGAATCACCTGCTCCATCCGGGCCCAGTACGGGCCACATGATCTCCTGCAATGATTTTGCAAAGTTTTTTGCAGATAAAGTCGCTCAGATTTGGGAAGAGGTAGACTCCACCGTGGGAGCAGGGACAGGGCGGGGGAGTGCTAGAGTCCTGTCTAGTCAAGTTGTGTGGGATCAATTCCAATCTGTTACCTCCGAGGATGTGGACAGGCTGCTTGGACGAATGAAACCAACCACCTGTCTCCTTGACCCTTGCCCATCCTGGCTTATAAAAACTAACCAGGAAGGGCTGGGCGATGGGCTTCGCAGGTTGGTGAATGCTTCTCTCTGTGAGGGAGCCTTCCCAGACCCGCTGAAAGAGGCGGTTATTAAACCACTTCTTAAAAAACAGTCTTTAGATGCAGCCAATATGGCCAACTATCGCCCAGTCTCAAATCTTGAGCGAGTGGTTACTGAACAACTCCAGGCACGCCTGGAAGAAGCGGACCATTTGGATCCCTTCCAATCGGGATTCAGGCCTCATCATGGGATTGAAACTGCCTTGGTCGCACTGGTTGATGATCTCCGGCAGGCTAGAGACAAAGGTGAGAGCTGTTTCCTAGTTCTGCTGGACCTCTCAGCGGCTTTTGACACCATCGACCATAACATCCTTCTGGACCGTCTAGAGGGCTTGGGAGCTAGGGGCACTGTCATACAGTGGTTCCGCTCCTTCCTCCTGGGCCGTGTTCAGAAAGTGGTGGTGGGGGATGAGTGTTCAGACCCTTGGGCTCTCACTTGTGGGGTGCCTCAGGGTTCTGTCCTCTCCCCCATGCTTTTTAACATCTATATGCAGCTGCTGGTAGAGATCATCAGGGGGTTTGGGCTGGTGTTCATCAGTATGCGGATGATACCCAGCTCTACCTCTCTTTCAAATCAGAACCAGTGAAGGCGGTGAAAGTCCTGTGTGAGTGTCTGGAGGCGGTTGGAGGATGGATGGCGGCTAACAGATTGAGATTGAATCCTGACAAGACAGAGGTACTGTTTGTGGGGAACAGGAGGCGGGCGGGTGTGGAGGACTCCCTGGTCCTGAATGGGGTAACTGTGCCCCTGAAGGACCAGGTGCGCAGCCTGGGAGTCATTTTGGACTCACAGCTGTCCATGGAGGCACAGGTCAATTCTGTGTCCAGGGCAGGTGTATATCAGCTCCATCTGGTACGCAGGCTGAGTCCCTACCTGCCCGTGGACTGTCTCGCCAGAGTGGTGCATGATCTAGTTATCTCTCGCTTGGACTACTGCAATGCGCTCTACGTAGGGCTACCTTTGAAGGTGACTACAACTAACCCAGAATGTGGCAGCTTGACTGGTGACTGGGAGCGGCTGCCGAGACCACATAACACCGGTCCTGAAAGACCTACATTGGCTCCCAGTACGTTTCCGAGCACAATTCAAAGTGTTGGTATTGACCTTTAAAGCCCTAAACGGTCTCGGTCTAGTGTACCTGAAGGAGCGTCTCCACCCCCATCGTTCTTCCCGGACACTGAGGTCCAGTGCCGAGGGTCTTCTGGTGGTTCCCTCGCTACGAGAAGCCAAGTTACAGGGAACCAGGCAGAGGGCCTTCTCGGTAGTGGCACCCACCCTGTGGAATGCCCTCCCACCAGAGGTCAAAGAGAACAACAATTACCAGACCTTTAGAAGGCTTTAGGGAAGCTTTTGATTTCTGTATTTTAATGTTTTGTTGGAAGCCGCCCAGAGTGGCTGGGGGAACCCGGCCAGATGGGCGGGGTATAAATAAATTATTATTATTATTATTATTATTATTATTATTTGTCAGAAGCAGCTTTGTCATGCTGGCCACATGACCTGGAAGCTGTCTGCAGACAAACACTGGCTCCCTCGGCCTAAAGAGCGAGATGAGCACCGCAACCCCAGAGTCGGACACGACTGGACCTGATGGTCAGGGCCCCTTTACCTTTAAGAGCTAAATGAAAGAATCACCCAAAATCACTATTCCTCACCCTCCTGTATATCATCTTGGATGCAATCCTCTTTCCTTGTCCACAAAACAAAAGGTTTGTTGTTGCTCAACTAACAGAAGAAGGATGGGCTTCCTGGAGTAATAACTATGATCTATGTTTGCTCAAGAGGTCTGACATTATTTGCTTCCTGCAGAAGAGTATGAAGTATGATTTAAAATGTCAGGATCTGCTGTCATTGGAGGAAGCAGGCTGGGTCAAATGAATAATCTTTGTGTTACAGAGAATTTCTCCACTGAGTTCAGATAGATAGATACTGTAGATAGATATAGATATATATTCAGAGGTTTGTATAATGATGCCATTATTTTCCAAAAGTATAGCATGGCTCTTTAGTGTGGATTTCAGATAACAGTCCTGGGAGTACCTGTCCCAGGTACAGCAAGTCATGAGATAAAAGGCTTAGATGGCACCAATCCCAGAAAACTAAACTCTGTTCCCTGGCAACACTGACTATGGCTATGGTTATGTAAGAAGTGACTCAATATAGGTTACAGCATATTGGTTTCCATCAACTTCATGGACTTAATGACTTGGATTGAAGCAATTTTCTTATTGCCTCAGATGTTCTTTGCCAGCTCACTGGAGCATGAAAAAAGTAACTTCCTATTACCGTACTAGAGATGCTAAATTTGCTAGGGTTGTTTTTAAGGTGAAAGGTCAAAATGTACAAACCACAATGGAACTGCTGATACATGCTAGAAATGTTCCATAGGTGAACACTGTTCATTTTCTTTTTTGTTCTCTTTCAGATTCAGCAGTGTTGCCAGATTATGGTCGCGCTGGAAGCAGGGTCGGTGCTAGGGTTTTTTTGCGCCCTAGGCGAGATCACTTTCTGGCGCCCCCCCCAATCATATTTCAAACACAGGGTGCCAGCCCCCCAGGGGTGCCCCAGCGAGTGCAGCAAGCTGGGGAGCCACGCGGCCCCGCCGGCGGCCTCCCCCCTCCCTGCACACTGCATTCTTACTTAACCTGAATTAATTCTTCTCTGCTTCTCAATTTCCTTTCCAAAGAATTAAGTTTTGTCTGTTTATATGCAGGGCCGGCTCTAGGTAGAGTCCCGGTGGCGCAGGGCGCCAGGGCGTTGGGCTGGTAGGCGGGGCACTGCGCGGCAAAGCCACGCAGAAGCCATGTTGCGCCCTGTGTGGGTGGGGGCACCGGAGCGATCTCCGCCCCTCAGTGCCAGGGCGCCCAACCTGCTCGAGACTGCCCTGTTTATATGCAAGGATCAGCAGGAACACAAAGGCCAAAATGCACAGAGACCATCTCCTACAGAACAGGACGTCCTCAAATGCCATCACATTTGACAGATTGATGCCTTTAGGATTCCCTCTGTCTACTTGGGAACAGGCTGCTTTCAGGCTCCAAGAAAACAGCTTTAAGTTAGCACATGGGGAGAGGCTGGCCCCATCCACAAGTCACCTCCAGTTCTTCCCTTGAGATATTCAGAACCAACCGAATTGTTAAAACCTTTTGCGCATCAGAAACAAGAAGTCCAGGTTGTTGTTTATTAAAAAGATGGAGCGTCTATACATGCCCCTTATCTTGCCGAAGCAAGATTTCACTTCCCACCATAACACCTTCTTGTTTACTTCTGGAAAACATCTCAGGTTCAGAAAGGAAACAAAACAAAACAACACCTTTAAATCTACCTCTGCACACAAAAAGTTATCCCCCCAATATATTTGTTTCCTGCTTGGATGAACTTGGAGGGCTTCACTAGTATATTACGTAGTAGATTCTAAAAGAGGAATCACAAAAGCAAATCACCAATGAATACTTCCAGACTTTTTTTTTTTAAGGAAAGGAGAGAGGTAGGAAAGGAGGGTATTAGCCTGGGAGTTCAGTTCTTGGCTCTTCCCTTGCCAAGGAATCATCCTCCCCACCCCCCTGTTATGTCAAGAGCTCTGGACACACCTGCCCACTAGCTTCTCAGGTAGAGACCAGCAGGTGAAGGGGTGGCGGCTACGGGACTGCAGGACACTCTCCCCCTCTCCCCCCCCAGCACTCGTGGTGCATTTAGCTCTTAGCTAAAAGCTCCCCGCCCCAAAACTTAATCCCTGCGGGTTGAGAAGACAGGGGAGGGGCCGAGCGCTCAGCCACAGTCCCTGAAGCTTTTTCCCGGGCAGCCCAACAGAAACCAACGAGAAGGTTGCTTTGCCCGAGTCCTGGGGGGGGGGGAGAGCTCCCCTCGCTCCAACCCCACAGCCGCCCTTGTGGGTCATTCGGCCCGGCCCCGTAGTGCCCCCTGGCTCGCGCCCCACTCACCAGCCACGCCGTACCCGCTGCAGGCGAAGACGGCACTGTCCCGGGGCAGGCGGATGTCAGCGGTGTCGCAGATGCACCCGGTGGGCCCCTAGCGGCATGCCTCCTGCTCAGGGCACGCCTTCCTCCCCACCGTGGCGGGTGGCACCGTACTCTGGGCGCACGGCGCAGCCGGGGCCTCGCAGAGCCCCCCGGCCCCATTCAAGGAGGAGGAGGAGCCGGCTGCCAAGGCAGAGAGCTCAGGAGACCCGGAAGGCATGACCCCCCCCCCAGGGCGGCTGCCTTAGCGCCGTGCCCCTCAGCCCCCGCTCACTCTCCCACCATGGCCCCGCGAGCGTCTGTTGCAGCCCAAAGCTTCGAGGCGCTGCGGCAGGCGCTCTCCTGCCTGCCTGCAGCCCCGGTTGTGAGTTGTCGCGCTCTTGCTCACTGTGCTGGCGGAGAGGGAGGGCGCTGCCAGAGCCCTCGCTCTCCCTTCTGGGCACGGCGGGTGGGGGGCAGCGGGGGTGGGGGCAGGCTGGCCAGTGCCCCCTCCATGTTGGCGCCCTAGGCGACTGCCTAGCTCGCCTTAATTGTAGCGCCGGCCCTGGCTGGAAGAATTTTGGTTGGTTGAAAACACACCCAGCCTTCCAGCCAAAAAGGCTTCCAAGGTGGCTTACAATGACAGTTGAGATTACATCTTCAAACAATGACATAATAATATAAGAAAGAGCACAGCAAGCACAGAGCAGATACCTGTACATCAAACCAACAGACACAGTGTTCTGCCAAATGCAGTGGTTCTTTTTAAAGATATCGGGACAAAAGGAATGAGGAGGTGGAAGGTGAACCAAAGAACCTTTATTACAGAAAATAAAGCATACATACCCAATATCCCCAATCTGCTCCCTGGGTAGCGAGGACATGCAACCTACTGTATATTCCTGTGTTTAAGACTACTTTTTAACCCAGGAAAATCTTCTCAAAAGTCGGGGGTTGTATTATATGCCGGGTCGTATTTCATATACGGCAAGTATATCCCAAATTCTATATTTTAACTGGAAAAGTTGGGGGTCCTCTTATATGCCTAGTTGTCTTATACGCCGGAATATACGGTATCTCAGTTCTCCTCCAGGCAGGCAGGCTCTCCTCCCATCCCAAATGCCTGCCTTTTGAGAGCCTTCTCTTAATTGGCAACACCTGTGGTCAACAAGCTCTCTTCCCTTAAAGAAACATCCACACAGAAGCTAAGTTTGGGGCGCAGCACGGCTATGGGGAGAACTCTAAGACATGCCATCCTATCTCCTCGTCACAATGTCTTCCGCATTGTTTCCCATACACACAGCAGAAAGGAAAGGACTGTGTCCCTATGTAACCACCAATTTCAATACTATTCAAAGGCCCCAAATATCACTTACGTAAAGCACATGGGCGTACCCAGGATCAAAACTAGGGGGGGGCAAGGGGAGGGGCCAAGGCACGGAAGGGGAGGGGCCACAAAGTGGGCGGGAACGGCGATCTCGCGCTCCGCCGGGCTGTGCCCCTCCCTAGAAGCAGGGCTGGTGGGCGGAGGCAGAGCCCAGCCCAGCGGAGCGCGAGTTCAGCGTGCCCGCCCGCTGCGCCGCGCTCTCTGGTTCCCCGCCGCGCTTGGCCTTGCCAGAAGGCGCAGCGCGGCGGGCGGGAATGGCAAACTCGCGCTCCGCCGGGCTGCGCCCCTCCCTAGAAGCAGGGCTGGTGGGCGGAGGCGGAGCCCAGCCCAGCGGAGCGCGAGTTCGGCGTTCCCGCCCACCGCGCCGCGCTCCCTGGTTCCCCGCCGCGCTTGGCCTTGCCTGAGGGCGCGCCGGGGAGCTGGAGGGAGGGTGCGGCGCGGCAGGAATGGCGAACTCGCGCTCCACCGGGCTGTGCTCCGCCTCCGCCCACCAGCCCTGCTTCTAGAGTAGGGCAGCTGCCCTAACTTGCCCCGTGTTGGGTACGCCCTTGGTAAAGCATGACTTCATGCAGCCAGCTTGCTTTTAATGCAAATACTGGATTTTCTTTGAGCAGAATTCAAGTGCAAGGAAAAGGCGGCAGGCAGGGGAACCCATCTCCAGCATAATAAAACTTTGTTCAGTAGTGAAACAGTGAACAGTGTGAACGCCTAGCACGAAAAGCTGTTTTATGATGACTCAGACCATTGGTCCATTAAGCTCAGTGATGTCTGCACGAACTGGCAGCAAGGGTTTCAAAAGGGGACATTTCCAGCCCTGTCTGAGGATGCTGGGAATTGAAACAGATATCTTATGCACTCAAAGCGGGTGCTCCAGTGCCCCTTGGGCTATATTCCCAGGCTTCCCTCAGCTTCCTGCTGCAGCCTGCTAGTTCTCTGTAGAATGTGAGAATGGTCCCCCCCCAACACCTTTCATAGCCTGAAACTGAACTGTGAGATAGCAAATGGCTGCCGCTCACATCTCCCTCATAACACCTAAGGAAAGATGATAATGCGGTTTAATGTTGCACTGCTCAGTGTTTCCTCTGCTCCCAGAAGTGTGCTGGTGATGTGCTGGGCATGAGGAAGTCACCAATATGCATCTTCCTTCATTAGATATCCCTGGGAAGACCTCTCCCATGGTGGCTAGTTTGGGCCTACTCTTTGAAGGAGTAGTTTAGAAAATTAAAAAGTGTTATTCATTACTTTCTATGTTTGACACACAAAAATTTAGATAATATATTCCATCACGGCAGGCATAACATATTTTGCTGATAGGGGTGTAGTGATTACCTGTGGCTTACTTTTTGATGGGTCTGTACTACACTGAAAAATGGCAGCAAGGGCAAAAGGTACTCTGAAAGGTTTCTAAAAGTGCAATTAATATAATTTATGGACAGTCCTATTAATGACTGAATATTACAGCTCTCCCAATTCCTAGCTGAAATTTAATGGATCATTAAGTTTTGCTGGGTAAAACATCTGGTTGATTTGATACGACGTGTTCCCTCTGTTTTTCTTTATTCTTTGCCAAAGTGAAAGCTCCTGAACCTTGAAGAAAACACAAGAGAGAGAAATGTCAAACACAGCAGGCATTTTATTCCTTGGTAAGAGCAAAAAGACTATTGCTTGTTCTTGTCAACAGGTAAGCCCTAGTGCAAAGAAACTTGAATACTTCCAAGATTGGAACTTGCTGTTTATACTCAAATTTTTCTATTGCAGCATTGCATCAGATGTAAGGGGTTCCCCAATTTTGGTTGTTTGTTTCATAAAATTTATACATCGTGTGATTGTAAAAAAACCTCAAAGTCTGCAATAAGATAAAACAAGAAAATCAAGAAAAAAATTACAACTGCTGTGGAAAACGGGCTGCTGGAATAGATAACCCAACATGGTGCCATCCAGATGCTGTGTACTACAACTACCATCAGCTCCAGCCCACACTGACAATGCTCATGGATAATAGGAGTTGTGGTTCGCGTATGAAGAGACCACATTGGCTAGTCCTTAGGTAGGCCTTTCGTTTGATCCAAAAGAGCCCTTAAGTTCTTATGTTGACCAAGAAGTAACCACTGCATAACTGAGGTGGATGTAGTTAATCTCCAGTTCCAAATCCTATGAACATACCAGCAAATTCAGATGGCACAATCAAAGTGGATTTTGCCCTCTTGCACAACAAACCCACTTCCAAAAATGTTTTGGATTTTTTGCTGTAATGAACGGGTCAGGGAAATGCACTGGAAAGTGTGGCGATAACAGTTGTTTGACATGACAGTGCATAACTGCCAAACAAATCAGAATGAATGCTCAGTAACTAGAGGGTGTTGCATACCTCCCCCTGCAAACTTTGTGCAAGCAAGCCAGGGTAATTTTTCAATAAACAGGTCATTCGGAAGTGATCTTGGTGACCTTTTTAAAAAAACAAGTTTGCATTGGTTTTTAAATAGATACAAAAACAAGAAGCGTTAAACATTTACCCAGCAGTACATCTAATGGTGTCAGTTCTATTCTCTGACTTTAAACATAATCTCACACATTCAACATTCAAACACATTAATGTAATCTCCCCACTGAGAAGACTGAGCACTCGGTACAACAAAGTCTTGATTTTGGTCATTAACATGGTTCAAGAAAAGGGTTCAGGTTTCCTGAAAGATGTCTCTTTTGGTCATGCATTTGATTACTCTCCTATGTACAGTGACTAGGGACAAACTTTAGTATTTCACATTTCAGCAGCATCCTGTGCAAGGCCAAAATTCAACCCCCACCCTTGCCTTCCATTCTGCTCAATTCACTATGTCATAGTTGCAATGCTCCACAGCACCCCCTAGGCTTGGCACCCAGTGTTGTGTAACTAGTCACACTGCCCTAAATCCATCTCTGTAGTGTAGTGAGACCCTCAGACATTGCTGTATCCAGATATGATTTCCCCTATGTTCAAGGCTATTTCAGACTGGTTTTTCTACTGTTGTCCTGTTGCTAGTCATGCTGCAGTCAATAAAAAGCCTGCTAGTTCTCTGTACTGCAAGCTGGAGCCAAGTCTATGTCTAGTGTTAGTGGGGCTAAGGCAGGATTTGGAGAGAGATTGGTTTGTAATTATGGATATTATTATTATCATTGTTGTTGTTGTTATGATTATTATGGTATTATTTTTAAAAGCATCAGGGCATTCCCACCAAACATGAATAATTGAACCAAGTTTTCCACAACCCAACATAGATGGGAGAAGGATTAATTTTTGCCAGTCTGACTGGAGTCGAGTGGCAGTGCAGGATTACCTTCAGCAAGGCCTTCTGTAAGTGAGCAGAGATGGTTTTAAGGCTGGGGAATAGTCCACATACCCTCCCATTTGCGTTCTTCAGTTGGGTGGCCAATCTCTGATTCCCATATGATTCAGAGGCCTCCAGCATTCCCTAATATACAATCTATTACATTGCTGTATAGTTACAGTGGTACCTCGGGTTACCGACACTTCGGGTTACAGACGCTTCGGGTTACAGACTCCACTAACCTAGAAATAGTACCTCGGGTTAAGAACTTTGCTTCAGGATGAGAACAGAAATTGTGCGGCAGCAGTGGGAGGCCCCATTAGCTAAACTGGTACCTCAGGTTAAGAACAGTTTCAGGTTAAGAACCGACCTCCAGAATGAATTAAGTTCTTTTTTTAAAAAAATAAACTTTATGAATGAATTAAGTTCTTAACCCGAGGTACCACTGTACAGTGGTGCCTCACAAGACGGATTTAATTCGTTCCAGCACTCAATTCGCCCTACGAAAAATTTGTCTTGCGAGTCATGGTTTCCCATAGGAATGCATTGAAACTTAATCAGTGCGTTCCTATGGGCTCCCGGGGACTGGCGGCAGCGGCGCTTGCTCTCTTGGCTCGGGGAAGACAGGCGGTGGCAGCCCCCGAAACGCGGCGGGCGCTGCTCACCCTGGCTGCCGCCACATGGCTTCCCTGAGGGGAAGACAGGCAGTGGCAGCCCCCACACCGCTGCGCTTCGGCTCCAGGTGCTGCTTGCAGGGCTTGTCGCCACCTGCTTGGCAAGCCCCGGGAAACCAGCTGTAGCATGGGAAGAAGGCAAAGGAAGATCAGCTGTCAGCTTCCTGTGCTGACAGCTGATCTTCCTTTGCCGCCTTCCCACGCTACATTCTATGGCCGCGCTTTGCAAGACGAAGCGGCGGCCATAGAAAACCTCCTCGTCTTGCAAGTCCCTCGCGCAACGCAAAACTTGTTCGTCTTGCGAGTTTTTCATTGTGCAAGGCATTCGTCTTGCGAGGTACCACTGTATTAGGGAAGCATATAATCCTTCAGGTCATATGCTGGCCTGTTGCATAAGGATTCCAACAAGGTAAGTGTGCATAGGCCCTCTCCCCTGCACCCAAGGGTGGAAGCAACCCATGGAGCCAGAGTCCCATTTAGAAGAGGCTTTGAGATGAAACCGCTCAATGCACAGGGCTGGATTTAAAGAACCACCTCAATCCACTGCTAGCTGGGTCTAGCTGTTCCTGTGGATACGGTAGATGGAAACATCCTCACACACTTCCTGAACATATATGGAATGCTGCCCCAGACTAGTGAGGCCTACCTGGAGCCTACATTAGCATCTCTCTAGCATCTTTCTCTTTTCCCAGGCATTTGATGGGACAGGATGAGCTAGGATGAGTTCATCTGCTTTGAGCTGCTATGTTGTTTTTAGTAAAGTATTGCTTTCTGAAGGGTTTGGTGGTACTTTATGATGCTGAATAACTGCAGGTTGTATGCTTTTAAATTTGCTGTCAGTTGGCTAGGGATTGCAGTGTTTTCAGTGACTGACAAATTGAAATCATCATCACCACCATAATGAGGAATATCACTTCAACTGTTTATACTGGTTGGAGTAAAACAATTTTAATAGCTTGCTCGAATAACAGGTTTGCTCTTCAAGGACAAATTGGTCAATTGGTCCCTCTGCTTGGCGTGTTTGATAAAAAGGTGCATGCAGTAATTCTGACTCAGAAGTATTTGTATTTGTTCAGTTTTATGAGGACCAAGCTTATCTTGCACCTAGAGGCATAAGAACTTCTATGAGCAAATATTTGGACCAGCTTCTGTGTTAGCCAGTCTACTTGGTTCATTCCTAATCACAGGCTAGGGGAAAACCCAGTTTAAGACAGCGATTGGGAAACTCCTTCAACAGACAGTGAGATTATTGTAAGAACAGTTTGCTATGTGTAGAGGTCACTAAATTGCAAAAGGCTTAAGGGGGTCATGGCAATCCAGGGTGGGACTGGCGGTATTGCTATGCTGTGCCTACACAATTAAAGTCACTAATTGCTAATTGCTAAACTTCTAAAAAAGAATCAGGCATGTGTTTTTACATTGGGCTAATTAGAATGAATTTGTAGGATACAATTCAGATATTATACAGTATCTGAAGTCTTCTCCCATTAACACACATTCAAGAAACTGTAACAATCCTTAAACAAATTTTGATTATCCTAACTTCTTTCTTTATATCTCCCAGCATCACCTCCATAGACCTATGCCAATGGAACCTTACATTTTGGATTTCCCCAGGCCAATTCCATTAATGAGCTTGCACTTTTCCAGGGCAATTTGTAATTTAATAGTTCGGTTCTTATTTCCTTGCATTTTGCTGTGTAGTAAAATGTCATTGTTGGGACTTGGTACTGAAAGACATGACTAGGCAAAAAAGGCTGGCTTGATAATTTATTGCTTCAGCAGCAACAAAAACACTCTACACCCCCCTAATCTTTATCAAAACAGAACCCCAAGGTAAGCTTGCTCTCAGATTTTCTCTCTGATGAATGATTCACACAACGTGACTTTCCTCAGCTCCTTCTCACTTGTTACCTTGTGACTTGTTTACAATAATCCTCTCTCCTTCATACTTTACAGTATTTACAATTACAAGAACTAGTGTGTATGGGGCAAACACACTTGCTTTCTACCTCATGAATTAAGCCTAAAAATGGATAATATATTTAGATATTTATCAACCTGAAGGCAGATAATATCAATTTATGGAGCAAGGAAATCAAATATAAAAATTATGAAGACAATCCTGCAAAATATAGATGTAAACAAATTGTGGTATTCCATTTCACTTCTCACCATTGCACTTTGATAATATTGTGGACTTTATGAACTTACAGATGTGGCCTGGCATTTATTAACCAGATATCTGAGAATCCAAATGAGTAACATGGGAGTTGTTGCAACACAACTCCCGTATAAATCACCATTAGCCTTTAGGCAAATATTGGCTTAAGCTAGAGACGGAACCACTGTTCTTAGCATGCACTGCCTTACATATCGCTTCTCTTTATGCTTAAGCAAACTGAACAGCAATAGTCCCTTCAGGCTGTACGCATGGGCACCAGCAGAGACAAATGCTGCTGAATACGGCAGGCGGAGTCCAGAGAGAAAACCCTGGTAAAGTTTCCAAACAAGCTGAACATAATAGTATACTATCTGAGCAGGAAAAAACAAAGGAGTTTTGCCCTTCTGATTGTTGGTGCAAGGGGGGGGGGAAATGGATATAAAAAGGAGTACGGTACTTGTGGATGCCAAGATCCAAGTTTGGGGTAAGTTATCTTTAATGAGAAAACGCCAGCAGAGATTTAAAATCACAAAATATGCAGCAAAGTAAAGTGTGGAAATACAGGCTTATTAGACCTTTAAAAGATGACCTTGTGAGTTCCAAAACTTCCCTCTTTCCCCAGCATAGAAAAAGACCACATACAGTGGTACCTCTCAAATGCCTTGGTTCTCAAACACCGAAAACCCGGAAAGGCCGAAAACCAGCCCCAGTGGCAAAGCTCTAGTACTGCCAGGATTTATTCAATAAAAAATTTACAGTGTTTGATTGTAAAACAAAACAAAACCTTCAGACCTCCAGGCTGGGCTTTAGGGAAGCAGGAGGTATAAATGCAGACCCCATCAGACCGAAGGCAAAGAAGACTCGAGTGAGAAAGTGTATGGACTTTAGTCTTTGCATCAACCTCTTGTTTCTGGGTGGACATGCTACTGCCCGATCACAGCTAAGAGCTCAGTCCATATAAGAACTGCCTCTACCTCACGAAGTTGTTGGAGAATATGTTCCTCCAAATGTCCCTGAGGGTGGGATACAAGTGTAACCAACAAATATGTGGATTTTATTTCTAGCGAGTTCCACATGAAAACAAGAGGCTCCTCACACAGCCCACCTCCCTTTTCCTGCATTTTCTAGTGGCACCAACAGACCAAACGATGGTCCTCATGGCATCTGTGGGGCAGAGAGCAGCAGTAAAGGTACGTGGGTGGGCTAGTGAGCATCCAATGTAGATGGAGGCTGGTTCATGCAGGTAGATGGCCGGGACCAAACCCCTGTTTGGGATGAAATGTCCACTGCTATCCCAAATGTCTACTGCTATCCCAAAGTTGGTGGGAATTGTCTTCTGTGTGCTCCACTCACCTTGATGCGCCACCTACAAGGAGAATGCATCTTGTTCAGCACAGCAGTAATCCTTGTGTTGCCACCAAGAATTTGGAAAACTTGGGTTGTTTAAAAGGAGAACAAAGAGACATTAAGAATATAGTAACCAAACTGCAGCCATCTGGATCGAGTTTGCTATTGTCATTCAAAAATTCACATGCAGGAATTTCTTGAACTCTAATGCATTGACTCAGCACTTACCATTTTACAGCATGCACTAATTTGCTGACAGTATGCACAACAGACCAAGGGACTTTGGGGGCAACTGGGATGAGATGAGCTAAAACTATGTACTTCTGGTTTCATTATATATCTTTCTCTGTAAACTTCTGTTTTGCAATAAAAAGCTGTCAACATTTTTGCAAGTGGGAAATGTTCAAGTCCTGCGCATATTTATTTATTTGCTTACTACTTTTCTTCAGTGCACTATATCCAAAGTATTTTAAAGCAAACTATTTCAGACCTACCGGTATTATCAAACTACAATAAATTCTTGGAGACTCTTGACTCCACTGTTATGAGCAGTGCTTTGTCTTGGATGGAGTGTTAAGTGTCTTTTTTTCAATCAATGTGTATTAGGAAATTCTTCCCATCTGGAAATGCAGATTTGTGCAAACAAGTAAATGTGTTAAATTTCAGATCAGCCCTGGTTCTATCCTGGAGGCCCTGGGATGATCTCTTCCAGGCATGGGATCTTCTAAACACCCCCTCCAGCATAAAGACCAGGCCTAGGCAACCTTGGCCCTCCAGATGTTTTGGACTACAATTCCCATCATCCCTGACCACTGGTCCTGTTAGCTAGCGATCATGGGAATTGTAGTCCCAAAACATCTGGAGGGCCGAGGTTGCCAACGCCTGATAAAGACTTTTCTTTCTTCTCAGGTAGAGACCAAGAGGAAGATTAGGCTTACAGTCATCCATTCATTTTATCACCCGAGGCCCAGGGCAGGTATATCTTGTGCCTGGGAGGAAAGTGTGACAGTTGTTATTGTGCTCAAGCTGGAGGGATTTAGGCAGAGCTATGGGGATAGAGACTAGAGAAGTGGAGGTCTTAGGATGGGAAGGTAATGAAGCTAGATGAGTGGTCATGTAAATACTATTTGGGTAGAAGAAAGACTGAGGGTGGGAAGGATGGGAAATAGTGGAAGATGAGGTAATGGATTTTGAGAGCTCATTATATAGAAGAATGGGGGGGGGACAAATGATTTGGAAGAAGGTTTTGAAAATTATATTGGATTATTTGGACAAGCACTGAAACATGAAGAGTGGTATTCAACTACTGTAAGTTTTCCTGAAGGAGTGTCTCCACCCCCATCGTCCAGCCCAGACACTGAGGTCCAACCACCTTCTGGCGGTTCTCTCACTGAGAGAAGTGAGGTTACAGGGAACTAGGCAGAGGGCCTTCTTGGTAGTGGTACCTGCCCTGTGGAACACCCTCCCATCAGATGTCAAGGAAATAAACAACTATCTGACATTTAGAAGACATCTGAAGACAGCCCTGTTTTTAATGTTTGATGTTTTATGGTGCTTTTAATATTCTGTTGGGAGCCGCCCAGAGTGGCTGGGGAAACCCAGCCAGATGGGTGGGGTATAAATAAATTTATTATTATTATTATTATTATCCTCAGAATAAACATAAATGATTCTAATATGGTCATGTTCATTCATTTCAGTGTGTCTATTCTGTATAAAACTTGGCTGAATATCACCCAGTGCCCTAAAAAAAACACAACTTGGTTAAACATTAATCAGAATACAATATTCTGAATTATTTCAATTGAAGCTCTTGGTTTAGAAGCAGAGGCATGGGAAATGTGGGGTCCTCTCCGCTCTCTGATCCTTCCCAGACCAGCTTCTGCCTCGCTACTGGTTCAGGTAACAACAGGGTTGCTGGCGTTCCAAACCTGCCAGAAGAGGTGGCTGTGAGGACTCTTTGTCCCTTGAAATGATTGGCAGTGCTTAAGAACACTGGGACAATCCACTATTTGTTCCAAGTACATTTACTCCCCTGCCCACTGCCCACTTGGCTTGTGATGAGCAGAAGTGCTACCAGCTAAACCATTTGCCTTAATTGCATTATGGAACTCCCCCCCCCCACACACACACTGCCCATCAGGAGAAAATAAAAGAAAAAATAAATATATACCGTACATGGTAGCAGTAGCACTGCTGTAATTAAACTTCGGTCCAGTTATGACTCATCAAGTGAATATCAATTGTGCTTTACAACAAAAAAAACCCATAATGGGGCAATGTTTTTATCTGCTAACAAAAATCAAATGCTATACCAAGAAAAGCAGAATCTTAGCAGGGTTCTCCATGGCAATGAGTAAGAAGATCTCCAGGGTCTAAACTAGACATTAATACAGTATTATTATTTACATTTGTGTATGAAGAGCTCTTGTGTGAGTGAAGGAAACAGAAGCTTCCTCTACCTCCGCTTTTGTTATAAAAATTGGATACTCTCTCTTCTCCCTGTTTCATAAATTAATGAGGCAGACAAGTAAAGAACAAACATGGCTACCCCCGGTTATGTCTAGCTTGGTTCTGAGTGATGAAGCCTAAAATACAGGTTGCCTCTTATCAGAAAACAGCTGAGGTTTCTTAAAAGCATTTGCTAGTGCTGATGCAGGCTTGGGCAGACTGAGGAAATGCCAGGTTTTTACAGCACCAGGCTGCTAGAAGCAATGTTCAGATGCCATCTGCTTTCTGAGGCTTGTGGTCATGGCTTCAGTTTCCATGCTGTAGTCACGAGCGATAGAAACTTAGAGCTACAGGTAAAGAGATACTGAGACAAGACAAAAAATTGTTCTTATATGCAACAACTGCGGCAAGAATTTTGTTAGCCCCAAAATGGAAACAATATGATGTACCAACCAAAGAAGAGTGGCAGATGAAACTGATGGACTTTACAGAACTGGCGAAACTGATGGGAAGAATCCGGAACCAGTGAGATCAAGCATTCCAAAAAGACTGGAATAAATTTATATTATATTTGAAAGACAACTGTAAGCAACTAGCATCACTAGCAGGGTAATCTGAAGGTTTGTAAGATGAAATTGCTGCCTATTCAGGTTGAGTTACAGGTAGGTAGCCGTGTTGGTCTGATGTAGTCAAAATAAAAAAAATCCTTCCAGTAGCACCTTAGAGACCATGGAAGGATTTTTTTTAGTTTGTTTATTCAGGTTGAGTAATTTAATATATTAGGTAATGATATAACAAGAATAGGAAAGGAAGCTAAATGCAAAGATGCAAAATTTAATTTTGTAAACCATTAGGTGGCAGGGAGGGAAGTCGACAGGCTCAGTAGAGCCAAATAGATTTAATAAGAGGATATGATCTTACACAATGGGATTATATGTAAAACTAATAAAAATGATTATAAGATAAAACTACAGTTGTACCTTGGAAGTCGAATGGAATCCGTTCTGGAAGTTCGTTCAACTTCCAAAATGTTTGAAAACCAAAGCATGGCTTCTGATTGGCTGCAGAAAGCTCCTGCAGCCAACCAGAAGCTGTGGAAGCCCCGTCGGATGTTCAGCTTCCAGAAATAGTTCACAAACCAGAACACTCACTTTCGGGTTTACAGCATTAAGGAGCCAAAACGTTCGAGAACTAAGCTGTTTGAAAACCAAGGTACTACTGTATCCTATAGTACACAATCCCAATTCCCAATATTCTGTCAGGGTAAGGGATGGCTGGTGAGGTGAATGCCATCCTTTTTGTTAGACTTTGAATGCTGTTCTGAACATACTTAAAGCTAATTTTCACCAAAAGTGCCTGGGAGCAAACCCTGGGGAGAGGAGAAATAAGAGTCCAGATTTTTAAACCTTACCTTTGTATTGTACATACATACGGTATAGCTGATTAACGCATACCTAGGGAAAGAAAATTGCCACCTTCTTTTTCAGTGACTGGCAAACCAGTCCTGCAAGCTAATTCGGATCATGTGCTGAAATGTTTTCACAGAGGAAAGGAGAGGTGTGCAGCACAAAGTATGCAGCGTTTTCAGGGAACTCTCCTTCCCACCCACTCACTACTCTAGCCTTGAGGAGGCCACTCCACCAGCATGCCACTTCACACACTGTTTGTTTTAGTAGCTCTTACTCAAGGCTTTTTATCTTGGGTTCCTGTTTGCACAGCTTGTTCAGAGCCAAGTCCCTCAATGTCAATTCCTCCAAATTAGCTTTGCTCATCAGAGCACAGTGGCCTGTTGTTGGAAGATTTACAGGCTTGCTGCTCAGGGGCCAACTCTTTGTCAGAATTTTTATTTTTAGAGCGTGTACCATGAAAGTCATCGATAATTGGTGCAAGGGCTTTCTGAAAGCTGCATTTCCAGCTAGAGTGACCAGATGCAAAAGACGAAGCCCCTTTTAATAGCTGCATAGAAGAGGGAGTTTCACCATGTGAACTATGGCTGCTGAAATTCCTCTGCCACACAACAGGTGAAGGAGCCCTGCTCTTCTTTTCATCTGGCTGCTCTATTTCAAGCACTGGATAGACCAGCAGTCTTCCATTGCTGCTTATCCAGATTTTGACTCCAGCCCTCAATAGGGGCTCTATTTTGTAACCTCCCACACCCTCACTTTCTTCTACATTACCATCTCTCCAACTTTCTGATGCTTCCCTTCTCCTGCATACTGTAGCCAGGACTTGCTCAACAGACTGAAGCGGAAGTGCCTACAAATAGCTGCCTCACTTTGAATCAGGTTGCGCCCCACTTGCCATGGGTTATGATGACCCCCGGCTAATGACCAATAGTGTATATAGCACTGAAAACCGTACAGGAAGCATGTCCACTCTGTGCTTAAAATAACTGTCCAGATTCTACATTGAGAAAAGCAAAGTTTTGAAACCCGGATTAATTACAAATGGTCTACATCAGGGGCAGGCAAGATGGTGCAGTATAAATTTTGTAGTGGCAGATTTATAGGTATGCCTCCACCCCCCTTTGTTATTATTATAGATTGTGAACTGAAAGGATACCTTTGGAACAGGCCACAAGCAATGAAGCGCCATGGCTGAATTCTAGCCTGCTGCATTGTTTCCACTCTTCATTTCTCTTGTTCTTCAGTTAAAGTCAGCGGAAGCCAGCCCATTAGGGCAGGTTTTGCCAGCCCAGCACCCATGAAGGTCTTCATCGGCTCCCCCAAACAGCAGCCCCGACTTTGAGCTTTCTTTAAAAAAGAAGAAGTATTTAGCCCTTCTGAAAAGAATCATAGAATCATAGAACTGTAGAGTTGGAAGGGATTGCAAGATCATCTAGTTCAACCCCCTGCAATGCAGGAATCTCAACAACATCATACATGACAGATGTGTAGTTGGAATCTCCTTTGTCATATTGGTCACCTTCCTCTGCACACATTCCAGCTTGTCAATATATCCTTCTTAAATTGTGGTGCCCAGAACTGGACACAGTGTTCCACGTGTGGCCTAACCACGGCATAAAAGAGCAGGACTATTACTTTGCTTGATCTGGACACTATACTTCTGTTGATGCAGCCTAGCACAGCATTAGCCTTTTTTGCTGTTGTGTCATGTTAAGCTTGTGGTCTAAGACCCCTAGATCCTTTTCACATGTACTACTGGCAAGCCAGATGTCACCCACCTTATATTTGTGCAGCTGGTTCTTCCTGCCTTTCATTTGTCCCTACTGAAATTCATTTTGTTAGTTTTGGCCCCATTTTGCAATTTGTTAAGGTCATCTTGAATCCCAGTTCTGTCTTCTGTGGCATTGGCTACCCCTCCCAGTTTGGTGTCACCTGCAATGTTATGAAACACATTGTGTAGGTACCATTCTAACCAGTTTCTGTTACATGACCCAGCTTGGCTGCTGCTTCCCATCAGTGTTTTTAACCAGTGAGCAAAGTCAGAATTCTGATTGTTAACTAAGTTGTTTGGACTGGACACTAGGCAATAGCAGGTCCTGGAGTCCAGCAGGACTGGATTTATAATGGTACAAAAAGACTAACTGCACCGGGCCTATGCCAGCAGAGGACTCGGCTTTCATTTAAAAAAAAGTATTTAGCCCTTCTGGAAAGAGAGTTATGAAGCTTAATATACAGGCAACCATCTAACCTGGGGGTTGTCAACCTGATGCAAGTAGAGGGGTCAGCATAATGCTGCTTCTGGCTCTGCAGCATGGAGCTGGAAAAGCTTGCCTATTTCCATCACCATTTGGCCATGATGTCAATGCCTCACCTCCTTTTTGGAGCACAGGATTTGCCTGGGTATCCAAAGCTGGAGAGGAGTGGTAGGGTAGTTGTCACCTCTTGGGTTTTTGGAGGGTGTTGTGGGTGGGGGAAGTGCCAACGCTGTTCCACTTCCTCTGCTTTGTCTGCCCTTGGAAGGTGTGTGAGTGTTGTTGTTGTTTTTAAAAGGGTGGGGGGATGGTGTGCATTAGTTCCATCTGCAGTTACATCCAAGCCCTGGCCCAAGGTGTTTGCATGTTGTTTGCAGATGGAGCAGTGCAGGTGCATTATGCAAATGCAGTGCACTAGCAAGTGCAGGGCCTTGCAGATCACAACTCCACCACTGTGGACCACAACTCCCACCACCCCCAACCACTGGCCATGTTGATTGAGGCTAATGGGAGTTGTAGCCCACAGCATGTGGAGGGTGCCATGTTGGTAACCCCCCCAGCTTACCTTGACTTATTTTGCCAAAGGTATGCAAAATAAATAAAGAATACTGCATCTCCCAACCATGGGGAGAGTTCAGGAGCTGTGCAGCATAATAAACCCTCCCTCCCCACAACTGCTGAAAGCCCTGTCTGACATTAAACTTCTGACAGAAGAATTGTTCCCATTAATAATTTGGATGCGAGCTAAGACTGGGCAAAATAAAACGGCATGTATAAAGACAAGGCAGTGGGAAGAATTTGACCTTGCATCTTCCATGCCAGATACTCAGATTAGGAAATGCTTTGACCAAGGCAGAAAACTAGTCCTCCCTGAACTAATTAATCCAGTTTTGGAGGAGGAGGAGGAGTTTGGATTTGATATCCCGCTTTGTCAGTGCCCTAAGGAGTCTCAAAGCGGCTAACAATCTCCTTTCCCTTCCTCCTCCACAACAGACAGACACCCTGTGAGGTGAGTGGGGCTGCGAGACTTCAGAGAAGTGTGACTAGCCCAAAGTCACCCAGCAGCTGCATGTGGAGGAGCGGAGACATGAACCGGGTTTACCAGATTATGAGTCTACTGCTCTTAGCCACTACACCACATGTGCATATAGAAACAACAAAGAAATGTTGCAGAAATGTTGCAGAAGAGATATCAGCTTCTTCCTAATAACAGCAGCCAAAGGCCAACTATGGTTATAGTTGCATTATGATGTATCGTCAAATACATAGGAGTAAATACATTTGCTTAAGATCATACAATACTTCTTGTCTTAACATGATGACACAACTGAAAACCTATTCATTATTCCTAAAACAGCTTGAATAAGAGCAAACATGCCACCTGGTTGGGGATTTTATGTGCCTGGTTGGGGATTCAGTGAAGGTTTTTGCCCCTTTTTTGTGGCAAAGCAGCTGCCTGCATCTCCAGAGTGTTGGGCCCTTCCTTCGTGTTTAGTCTTCCCTTTCCAAGGTCTTGCCATCCTGAGACCAGCCACTTATCTGCATCCTCCTGTTTTACCTCCTTCTGACTCCATCACACTCCTTCTGCTGCTGTTGCCTTTGACACCTTCCCACTCCAGGTGTCCTTGCTTCCCTCCTCCTCTATCTCCCTTTGGTGTCCTTCCATTGCCAATCGTTACCTGTCAATAAATGCATGCCAAGAAAACCTAGGTACAAAACAGGGTGATGCTAAATATATAAACCAATGTGGTTGAGACCAGGGAAACAGACAGGTGGCGATGCAGAGAGTTGCTGTTGCTGTTGTTGCTGCTGCTGCAGACCGACAAGACATCGATGGCCAGGCCAGGCTAACATACACCTAGCACTGTGAAACACACCTGTTGGCAATTTAAATAAGAATATGAGCCTGCATCTGCTTACACTCTTAGCCATGGCATCTTCTGGCAGAGCTAGCCACCTCTTCTGTGCCCTGTGGTTCTGAGCAATGGGGCTTGTGGGGATGGCATTTAGGACCACCAATACACTTGCTGCTGTGGCAGCCTGGATGTGGAACTTCTTCCCCATGGAGATTACAGTTGTTGTTTTTTGCACTAGTTCTTTTTAGGCACCACCAGAAAAGGGCACATTTTTTTCTCTCCATGTCTACAGTTGATGCAAGACCTAAGCTGCTGCTGGATTTCCTGTTGACTTTCTTATTTTATTCTAAATTTGTGTTTCATTTATATTATTGGTTTCACTATATTTGCATAGCTGAATTTTAATTTTAATCGCTGTCAGCTACCCTGGGAAGCTTTGGTTGAAGGTCAGGATGTGAATTACATCAAGGAAGAAGAATAGTTGAACAAATCCAAATTCTGACACAACATCTATGCTAATTTAGACTGGGCTGGGAAACCTCTTCTGGGGTCCTTCAGTTGAAGGGGGAGGCATGGCTTGGTCCCATAGCACAAAGTGGTTTGCACTGAATCTGCTGCTAAAATGAGGCGAGGGCCTTCAGTTTTAGCAGCAGTTTCAATGCACACTGCTTCATGCTGCTGGAGAGGCGCTTGCTATACGTTAGTAAAGTAAAACCTACACTGGCCAAAATTCTCCTTAGCATTTCAAATGCCTCTCTCCCGCATGGACAATTTTCAAAACCTTGTGTATTAAAATGCCCTGCACGAAGTTAGTTCAAAGTCATTTCTTCCAGGGCTGGCCCTAATATACAAAATGCTTCCCTTTACGCCTGGAGCATATCTGCTTGGCAACTGCCAGCAACATTTGTGGACACTCCAATGAAAGCACATGAATAATCCTCGGACAAAGCAAACACTTTCCCTCCAGGAGACTCTTGCCTGTTTGCCAAGAGTAGAAACCTGTCTGGGTAGATAGTTCTAGGCCAGCAATTATCCATGGGCGTAGCCAGGGGGGGCAGGTCCCCCCTCCCATCAAGTAAAACAATAGAAATACTTAACTGACCCATCAGGGCAGTTCTCCCCCCCCCCCAAATCCTGGCTACACCCATGGAGAACAGCATGGGCTAATATCCCTGGTGTGTGGAACAGGTTGTACTCCAGCAGCACAGCTGGTCCCTAAAGAAGCACTGTCTCTAGATCTGCCCTCGGCAAGAACTTGGCATGTGGCGAGGGGGGCAGAGTGAGTGAGTGGGGGGTGCTGTAGCTAGTAATTGGCTGCAGCTAGTTCAAGCATCTGTGCCGTCTCATCTGTGGGGAGAGGCAGGAGGAGGAACTGTTCCTATTCTCTGGGTCACTTGGTAGGTTGACTCCCTTTTCTATATTTCCCATGGGCCAAACAGAGGTGGGCTCCTGTTTCCTGTGCTCATTTCCAGTGCTCAGTTTTTCAATCCGTATTCACTCAACGTTATCCGAAATTCATATGTATCCTGGTCTTCGTTATAGCATGCTATTGTTTTATGCGTTGTTCAGTCCTTAAGGCATTCCTAATTCATCTCCAGCCAAGGTGTGCGGATCTGTGCCTAGGGCAAAGACATCCCACCCCATCAGTGCCCCTTGGTGTGTATACAATCAGGATATAATTGAAGCCCTGCTGATGTGAACAGCTAAGGGGTAAATAGCTGTGAAGCAGGTAATGCAAACACACCCTGTCTCCAGAATGTTGCTTGTTCTGCCCCAACACTGCTTCTGATTGGCTGCTACAACAATCTCACAAGAAAGACCCAGAGAGCAGGGCCACTGATACCAGGGTCACATTCCCATAAATATTCTCAAGGATGACCTTCAGCATTCTTCTCCTCGGTTGCAGCTGGATCTCTCTCCCAACAGCAACAGCCTGTGCACTCCTACGAGACAGCAGAACTGCTATCTCATATCAGGCACCCTGCACCTGAAGATCCTTCTAGCCTTTTGCTCACAACTCCTCCCACCCATAATCTCTGTTTCCCCCTGTTTATCAAACTGCTTCTGCCCCCACCAGCTTCTTCCCTGCCCCCATCAGCAGTGAAGGTTATTTTCTCAAAGCTCTCTCACATTCCAGAGATGATCTCTGTAATTCTCTCAGTCATCACCTTCCATAAAGGAAACGTTCCCCGACTCCTCCTGGGCCATTAAAGGATAAAGTCAAGGTTGGTGAGTCACAGTAACAATGCCATTATCTGGGGCAAATTGGGGACCTAATTGGCCACCCTGTCCAGAGCAGCAGCATCAACAACTGGCAATTACACCTCTTCTGCCGTTGGTGAGTTTGGTACAGTACTGAATATCTTTATCCCACTGGATGACGCCAGCAATAAATGTAATTGACAGGCAATTATACAGCATCATGGAATAGTTGTATAAAGCATTGAACAACCATTGGGATTTCTGATTCATTTTAAATCAGAAATCCCAATGGTTGTTTAATGCTTTGTACAACTAATCCACAATGCGGCAGCTAGACAGGTTACTGGGAGCAGCCGCCGAGACCATATAACGCCAGTCCTGAAAGACTTTCATTGGCTCCCAGTACATTTCTGAGCACAATTACAAGTGTTGGTGCTGACCTTTAAAGCCCTAAATGGCCTCGGTCCAGTATACCTGAAGGAGCGTCTCCACCCCCATCATTCTGCCCAGACACTGAGGTCCAGCGCCGAGGGCCTTCTGGCGGTTCCCTCCTTGCGAGAAGCCAAGTTACAGGGAACCAGACAGAGGGCCTTCTCGGTAGTGGCACCTGCCCTGTGGAACACCCTTCCTTCAGATGTCAATGAAATAAACAACTGACTTTTAGAAGACATCTGAAGGTAGCCCTGTTTAGGGAAGTTTTTAATGTTTGATGTTTTATTGTGTTTTTAATATTCTGTTGGGAGCCGCCCAGAGTGACTGGGCAAACATAGCCAGATGGGCGGGGTATAAATAATAAATTACTATAATATCATCATCATCATTATTATTAAAAAAGCCATACCGGTACGCATTTATGTGGGCATGTGTGTTGTTGTTTTTTAAGGATGTATTAGGATGAGGCTAAATTGGGTCAGCAAAAGAGAGACAATGTCAATCCCCACCCTTATCCAGTCTTCGTACCGTGCCTACCAGCCATGACCAGCCTTTTCACATTGTCTTACGCCGGTGTCACCAGCTATACTGTACCTGCTTTGAGCTCCTTCAGGGAATTTGGCTTCAAGCCCTATCATTTCCATAACCTGGTTCATTAAAGCAGGATGAACTCTTGACACCATTAATTATATAAATAAAAGAACACCAGCACCATCATTAAAGAGTTTAATTATTTTTGCTTAGGACTGACAAAAAGACCAAGGGTTCTTGTCCCACTGCAGGTGTAGATCAACAAAGCAAACCGGGCATGACTGCTCTTGTGGTCACTTTCCTTACCTTACATTTTCTATAGAACTGTCACAGACTGTCCTTCCTTGCACTGCCATTTAGCCCCATAGAGGGAGAGGGAGAGAGGGACAGGTGTCGTGATAAATTTTGAAGGAGCACACCATCCAAGCCCCCATACCCCCCACCCTCACAGAGAGCCCATAACCGTGTCAGCTGTGTTAACCCAAAGAGCAGCAGAGCACAACATGACATCCAGTTGACAGTCATGGATCAGTTGACAGTTGTGCAATACTGAGCTGGCAACGGGTGATGCAGGACCTGGACTTTGACTGGTGAAACTTCGATTCACATCTTTGATCATGCATGAGCCATTAGGTGACCTTGGGCCAGACATAGTCTGCCGTGTCCCAAGCAAAGACTGCTTGGGATGCCAGATGGCATCATTGATTCTGCTATTGGGGGGGGGCAGGGAGGGAGAAGACCAGAGCTGTGCTCCTCCACATTCTTGCAGATGGATACAGATTCCTGCCAACAGAGTACAACCTTCCATGCATCTGAAAAACTGTAGTCTAATCCATGAAAGCTTGTGCTACAAGTAATCAGTAAGGGCTAGATCAATTAAGTAGTTCCACTATTAGGAGCCAGCACAAAGCAGCTCTGGGGGATCAGAGAGCCCCGCCCTGGGAAGGAGAGGAGAGGTCATTCCATCAGGCAAGTAGAAATAGAACATTTATTTCAGTGCAACACGGAATTTCTCCCTTAATCTTTTAGGGTGCCACAAGACTCTGCTGTTTTCACAACAACATTAACAGAAGCTAATAGAAACAACATGTCGGACCAGATCACATTCTCTATTCTTCCAAGCGGGATTATTATTCAGTATTACGGTATCTCAAAGCTCCTTATCAAGCCAAATTATTTGATTGCTGTGACAGCAGATATCTATCCCAAAGTTCAAGTCAACGTTTTGTTTAATGGATGTGTCACTCAGACATTGCAAGGTGGTTTCTGTAGTGTTCTTCCAGAGCTGTGGAGGATCAGTCTTAAGATCAGTTTGCCATAAAATGGAACATGCTGTTATGAATGTGGGTTTGTGGAGGGCCAGATTCCCCTAAATTCCAGGGGGCCAGATTCTCCCCATAATTCCTGGATTTAGTAAAAGCTTGAATTCATCAAGGTTTGATTAAACACAGAACAGGAGTGCCAGTATGACCCTGCGACTGTGGGTGCCCAGGGCCATGGGTGCCATGCAGTGTGCATGGCCCTGGTGCCCAAATTTGAGGGTGCCTGGTCTCTTCATGGGGAATTTTGTGGATGCTTGGCCACCCAGGACCCCAGGGAGCCAGCACCTATGCCCTGGATTTAATTATGCTAATGAGCCAAGCCAAGCACAGCAGGGCTAGCTGGATGGGCCATAAGCAGGCCCATCATGGAAACTATCAGAGGGCAAGACTGCCAGGCAAGGGAGAGTGGGGCCCCTTCTCTGTTAAGTGCAAGTGGAGAGAGGCAAAGGTGAGGTTTAGCCAGGGCTTCAGCTTTGAATGGCATACACTGGGGAGAGGTCCTGGGAGTCAGGAACAAGAAGGCGAAGAAGAGGCAGGACTTCAAGTGAGCCGGGGATGACAGGCTGGAACCAAGAGACAGAGAGGATGATTTTGTTGTTGCCCTTTGAATCCAATGCTTCCCTTAAGGGGGAAGACAGACCCTCATAGGATGTGAATGCTCTGCAATCAATCTAGGCACAGGATGTATAAATATATGTGTGTAAATAAAATAAATAAAGACACCACAGTATCTGTTGTGCCTCATTGTCCCAAAAGGGAACCCAGACTGCAACCCCTGGAATCTCGCAACATTCATGGAGATTGGAGCGGTGTGTAACAATACAGCCATCTGGCTCCGTGCTGCCCTTTGAATGGACACATCAACAATCTGGCAAGACTCCAGCTCTATATTCCACCCCCACCCCCTTTTTTTATCAATGAGAACTGGAACATGACAACTCAGCTTGGCTACAGTGAACTTTGGCTGCAGTGTGAACTGTTTACTCTGGTCAGTCAGTGGGAAGCTCTAGCACTCAATCTCTAAAATCAACACTGTGCGTCATCAGAACTCAGTGACCTGGTAGGTTAAGAAAATGCTCACTGACACAGACAGGCACACACGTATATGTCCCTGCACAGAGTTTCCTGCTCTAGAGCCAATAGGGTGAAGGTGGGCTTCTCACAGTTTTCCTCCTTGACCTGAATAAGACATGCACAGCACTGCCACTCTGCTTTTGGGCTGCACACACAGAGGAGCTCTAGAATTCTGTGCTACAAGATCCCAAGAGTGTAGCAAATCCAGATTCTCTAGGTTCAAAGTGTGTCCCAAGCACCCAATTAGTACAGTCTCCCAACATGAGTAGTAAAAAAGAAAAGAAGAATGGATCAGCTCCTTCCCCATTCTTTTATAATTATTTTTATGTTTCAAAAGGTACCAATAACACTATCAGAATGTTAGTCAGTGGTAGGATTTCTTACATCAATGCTGAAGGAAAGGAGAAAGTGTGCTTGTGTGTGTGATTGCCATATTGATGACACCATTCCCCCTCATAGCAATTATTTTTATTGTTAGGATTCATTCCGTCACTCTACAACTGAGATCACCTCTTTTTTTTTCTTTTTCTTTTTAGCATCATACCTCATTCTACAGATACTCTGTTAAAATAGGAAGAATGCCAACTGGATCAGCTGTTCTTTCAGAGGACTTCTAGATTCAAAGTTTAATTAGCTGCAGGGTTATAAAGGCTCAGCTTTGGAATGCATTTTCAAATTTGAGACTACGGTATCTCCAGCAATAATAAAGGAACCCGCCCTTCCCATTGGCAGAGTGCCTTCGCCACTGAGCAACTGCAGGCTCTTCCATAGATGTAAGAATGACGAGCAGGGATTTCAATGAGGACTGACCAGGCAGTTTTGAATGCTGCCAGGCTCTTTTGGGAAGTTAAGCACAGCTACTTGTTTACTTTGTTTAAAAGGTGGTTATGGGCAATGTTTATATGCCTGTTGTCTTTGTCCATGGAGTTTTCTTGGCAGGGATACTGGAGTGGCTTGCCAATTCCTTCTCCAGGTGGATCACGTTTGGTCAAAACATAACTTCTCCAAGTTATTTAAGCCCCTTCGCCACGACAAGGCAGTGATCCATGAGTTTGGAAAACTCAGCAATGGCCAGAGGATTGGAGAAGATCAGTCTACATCCCAATTCCAAAGAAGGGCAGTGCCAAAGAATGCTCCAACTACCGCACAATTGCGCTCATTTCACACGCTAGCAAGGTTATGCTTAAAATTCTACAAGGCAGGCTTAGGCAGTATGTGGACCGAGAACTCCCAGAAGTGCAAGCTGGATTTCGAAGGGGCAGAGGAACCAGAGACCAAATAGCAAACATGCGCTGGATTATGGAGAAAGCTAGAGAGTTCCAGAAAAATGTCTACTTCTGCTTCATTGATTATGCAAAAGCCTTTGACTGTGTCGACCACAGCAAACTATGGCAAGTTCTTAAAAGAATGGGAGTGCCTGATCACCTCATCTGTCTCCTGAGAAATCTCTATGTGGGACAAGAAGCTACAGTTAGAACTGGATATGGAACAACTGATTGGTTCAAAATTGGGAAAGGAGTACGACAAGGTTGTATATTGTCTCCCTGCTTATTTAACTTATATGCAGAATTCATCATGCGAAAGGCCGGACTAGATGAATCCCAAACCGGAATTAAGATTGCCGGAAGAAATATCAACAACCTCAGGTATGCAGATGACACAACCTTGATGGCAGAAAGTGAGGAGGAATTAAAGAACCTTTTAATGAGGGTGAAAGAGGAGAGCGCAAAATATGGTCTGAAGCTCAACATCAAAAAAACCAAGATCATGGCCACTGGTCCCATCACCTCCTGGCAAATAGAAGGGGAAGAAATGGAGGCAGTGAGAGATTTTACTTTCTTGGGCTCCTTGATCACTGCAGATGGTGACAGCAGTCCCGAAATTAAAAGACGCCTGCTTCTTGGGAGAAAAGCAATGACAAACCTAGACAGCATCTTAAAAAGCAGAGACATCACCTTGCCAACAAAGGTCCGTATAGTTAAAGCTATGGTTTTCCCAGTAGTGATGTATGGAAGTGAGAGCTGGACCATAAAGAAGGCTGATCGCCGAAGAATTGATGCTTTTGAATTGTGGTGCTGGAGGAGACTCTTGAGAGTCCCATGGACTGCAAGAAGATCAAACCTATCAATTCTGAAGGAAATCAGCCCTGAGTGCTCACTGGAAGGACAGATCGTGAAGCTGAGGCTCCAATACTTTGGCCACATCATGAGAAGAGAAGACTCCCTGGAAAAGACCCTGATGTTGGGAAAGATTGAGGGCACAAGGAGAAGGGGACGACAGAGGACGAGATGGTTGGACAGTGTTCTCGAAGCTACAGACATGAGTCTGACCAAACTGCGGGAGGCGGTGCAAGACAGGAGTGCCTGAACAACAACAACAACATGGGCAATGTTGGGAGAAAGAGCCAGGATTTGGACTGTTAGCACCACCTGCTGGAGAACCTGGTGACAGAATAATGGATATCAAGTGCCTTTACTCTTAACTGTTTCTTAGGCAGCTTTTTACAAGAGAAGATTCACACTAAGATAACCCTGAGTTTTGGATTGGGGTTTTGGATTGGAATCTACATTGCCACTTCTGAAGTGTGATATGTGTGCTTCTTTTACTGTGTATACATTTGTTTGAACAGCTCTTCTACCTAACTAGTGGTATAAAGTCACCATGGTTCTCTGATCAGAGCTGGCCTGGGGAGCTGGATCCACTGTAACACTTCCAAGGGTGGGTAGATCCCCACCCACCTGTCAATCACCTGATGTCACAATGAATTCAGGCAAGCCATTTTTCTGCACTGCAAAGGGGGTGGGAAAAGCCCAGTCAACACATCTTATAAAAGCGTTGGACTAAGACTAGGGAGACCTAGGTTCAAATCCTTGCTCAGCCATGAAGCTCACTGAATTATAGTGGGCCTTCCTTCCTTCCTTCCTTCCTTCCTTCCTTCCTTCCTTCCTTCCTTCCTTCCTTCCTTCCTTCCTTCCTTCCTTCCTTCCTTCCTTCCTTCCTTCCGTTTCTATTGTACTTCACAGGGCTGCTGTGAGGATAAAATGGAAATGGAGGTGTGTGGAGAGAAACACATATGCTGCCTTGAACTCCTTGGAGGAAAGGCAGGATATAAATGAAGATTGATAGATCTAATTATTTATGATAAAATTATTTAAGACTCATAACTAAAAGTTTTCCAGAAGTGGAGACAGCGAAGGAATCAGACAGGCCAACCCACACAGCCGTTTTGCCAAAGGTACCAAGTCATGATGAGTTCTGTTTGGCGCAGCAAACTGCTGTGAGCGCTTTGATGCATATCGCAGCCCATCAATTTTTGACTCAACCCAAAGAGTTTTCTTCCGGTGGGAGCACAGTGCAGTTTCAGTGTATATCTGTTATCAGAGCATCCACAAGCTCCCTCAAAAAGCTATTTGCATGAGAGGAGGAGGAGGAGGGGCTGGGAAATAAATGCATCATAGTAATGTGGTACCACAGAATAATGCAGAGGGACATTTTGCTCCCAAGTTACGGTATATAGAATGCTGGAAGTAAGGCATCTAGGTAAAGAACACGAAGAGTTTCTTATGACCTCCATTCTTCTTTATCCCAGCATTTGCTATCACATTATAACCTTGGCATGCGCAGCCCAGCGCCATCTGTTCTCTAGTGGCACCTCTCAAAGCTCTTTGGGGAGGTTTTTGCCAATCTTGCTGTCTGGGATTTTCAGGCAGAGATCCCAGGAGCCCAACCCACCTCCTGCTAAGACACAGTTTTGCCCCCTCTCCTAAATAGGCAGGCCACACCAAGGCTTATTCTATCAGTCTCATGTTGACGCTTAGCTCACATTACTATTCAATGTGTGCAGTTGATTTCCTAAGAAAAAAGTACCTTATGTACATGTCTGTTTTAAAGAATGGGTAGAAACCTGTCGTTCCACACCCTAACCAAAGAAAATTATATATATATATATATATACACCACACAAAAAGGAAAAAGCAAACATCTGATTCTATGAACTGAGGTGATGCATGCAATAGCGCATAGGAGCTGGTGTTCAGGTTAAAGTGACAGTGTAATTGCCATATCCTGGTGGTCAGCGGCGTACCCGGGTACACCCTCGAGAGGGTGGGGCACAGAGGGCGCCCTCCCATGCACCACAGTTCAGAGGCGAGGAAGCTGCTGCCCACTCTCCTCCAGCTCTCCACTACTGGTTCATGCCTGACCTGACAGCGCCGTGGGTGCACCTCACTGTGGCCGAGGTGGGATGCTCTCTGCCGCTGTGTCAGAGGGTGCCACCCTCGCAGCCAAGGAGGGGGGCTGGCACCATTGCCACCGACTTGCCTGCTCGCCACCGCCGGATCAGGCCTGGATCAGGCTTGACCCGGGGGGCGGAGCTGCACCAGGCACAAGTGCCGCAGCCAAGGAGCTGCTCCTTCTGGTGCTGAGCCAGGCTCAAAATTGCACCCGGGGCTGCAGCACCCCCGGCACCCCCAGGCTACGCTTCTGTTGGTGGGAGCACATGCAGTGTAATTAGAGTGCATACAGCTACACAATGACCAGGGGTAGCTAAGCTGTGGTCCTCCTATGTTGTTAAGACTCCAGCTCCCCTCCAGGATTGGCCAAAATTCTTCTGGAGGGCCAAAGGTGACCCTTTGTGCATAGCAAGGGCAGGCACAATGAAAATAGGCCTTAATCATTGATATCGAGATGGGGATGGGCATTTATAGGAAAGTAGGGAAGAGCCATCCTTTGCCTTTGGCTTGGACAGAACAAAGTACAGTATCTTGCACAGTTGTAGCTTTAAGTACCCCATAAATGCAGTCTAAAACAAACCCAAGTGTATGAATCCCTGTTAACCTTAATCCCATTTACAATACTGAAGTTAACATGGATTCATATGCACTTGGTTTTGCTTCACTTATAGCATCTTAAGGGTTTAGTTTTCAGTGGCCATTTTGGCTCTCATCACCAAAGTTCCCTGTCGGAGGGTGTCAGCCATTTTTCAACAAATATTTTGTTCTCTGCACGAATACACACCCTTCTAATATGATTGTTACATGGGTGACTAAATCAAACGATCAGTTCTCCCATTTTTTCAGTGTTAGGATTATATTCATTCCCTTGTGTTTTTCACTTAGCATCTTTGCTATGTCCTCCCTGGGTTAGTACCTGGGTCCCCCAAAGTCTCACGCACCACTCGGTGGAGATTGGTCTGTCATGTAACAATAAGTATTACAGAAATCAGTTTATCTTTATTGACTTATAGTTACTCTGAGTTCTATTCATGTTTGCAATTAAAAACTGGTATTAGTCTATTAACATTCTTACATAAAACTTAATCCTAAAGAGAATTTGGTCACTGATTTCCTATTTAATATCATGTACCAAGTATATTTCATAGCTATAGACCCTTGCATATATACGAAGTATATGATTTCCATAGCAAACATTCCTAGATCCCCTTATGGATCGAAATCCATAGAATATTTTATATTAAAAAAAACAAGGGGCTAATTAAAAATGGTAGTGATGTACTATTTGGTCTTAAGAGTGTGAGCTATGAGCCAGGAAGCTGACCCAATATATGGCTTTAACCATTCTCACCCATCCTCAGATGCTGTCTGCAATACACACAGGTTTCAGGTTCAGTTCCCATCACTTCCATGTAGGTCTGGGAAATACACCTTTCCGAAATCTTAGAGAGCTCCTGCCTGCCAGGGTAGACAATACTGAGCTAGATTATATTGGACCAGTTGTTTGACTCACTCAACTGGTCCAATGTTCCCATGTTCTATATGTGGGTGTAACATCTAAGAAGCCCTCTCTCTTCCTGCATCCCACCTTGGTCACTTAAATCTGTGAATGAGTGCCCCTGCAGCAAACCTTTTAGTACTGGAGCGTCTGGTCTCTGGCATTCTCTTCTCTTTGAAGTGAAAGCTAGGCCCAACATGGTTTCTCCCAAGGAGTCTATTTTCTTTCTGCTTTTAATTCTTACTGGTTTAATGTCATTTTTATGCTCTGTATTTTGGTTATGGTCTGTCCTAGTCTGAATGTAGAGCATGTATAAATCCTAAAATGAATAATGCCCTGCTCTAAATGTTAGGATTACTATAGTATGACACAGTTTTGAATGCTAGAAAAACAAACGGCTGTGCAAATGCTACACATTATTTTTTAAGTAGCTTAAGTTGGAGAGTCCATCCTGCATGTTATGCAAGGACCAATAAGCCACATGATCTCCTCTAGCCTGTAAAAAGTAGTCACCAGGCAAGGATGCTCTTGAAACATTCAGGCCACCAATGCACCAAAGGCAGCTATTCACATCAATATCTATGTGTGGACAGAATATATTTTTAGGTACTAGGAAAAGGTAAAGGACCCCTGGATGGCTAAGTCCAGTCAAAGGTGACTATGGGGTGTGATGCTCATCTTGTTTCAGGCCGAAAGAGCCGGCGTTTGTCCACAGACAGCTTTCCGGGTCAGGTGGCCAGCATGACTAAACTGCTTCTGGTGCACAGAGGACTGTGACGAGTGCCAGAGTGCACTGAAATGGCATTTACCTTCCCACCACAGTGGTACCTATTTATCTACTTGCTTAGCCATCCCATACTTGCACTGGTATGCTTTCAAACTGCTAGGCTGGCAGAAGCTGGGATAGAGCAACGGGAGCTCACCCCATCGCGGGGATTCGAACCACCAACCTTCTGATTGGCATGCCCAAGAGGCTCAGTGGTTCGGGGGGTGGGGTGCAGAATAAAAAACTCCACACACAGCTCTGCCTCTACTGAACATCTATGCAAAATAAAAGTCTCCAAAATGTGAAGACATCAAGCCATGCACTGGAGCATTGCAAGGATAGGAATCAAAGGTCATGCTAAGTACAGCACTAAATATGGTTCACTGCAAAAATCAAAGGCTGGGAGGCAGCAGGCAGTTGCTAAGGTAGCTAAGTGTTCCTCACTGACCCCTGCCAGTTCAGATTTTGTGAATGCAACCACCAGTTCTTTCCAGTCAATTCAACACAGGTAAACATAAGTGAACAGCCACCCGTTCACTTAACCTCTCACCTCCCTCCAATGTGACAAAAGGCAGTGTTTCGTTTCATACATGGTTATTTCTTTCTTTTTTTAATGGCAAAACTAACCGCTAATCGACTTCTTTGGATGACCTCAGATGGCACCAGCTGGAGGAAAATTCTCTTCTGCTACAAGAGATTTAGCATGTCACAACTCAAGAACCTCCGAGGAAAAGGTGTAAAGTTATAAAGTAAAGCAAAGTTCCATTTAGCACTTTGAAGCTTACCAAGCTAAAGTTCAGCCAAGAAAAAAACAATAGCCAGCAGCAGGGTTGCCAGCTGTACTTTATTTTGGAGAACTGGCCTTCATTCCATGCTAGTTAAACAGAAAGTGTAGGAATGCTTCTATATTCCATGGATCCTGGGGAGACACAGCCCTTTCCCTTGGGGTCATTTCCCTCTATTTGACTGTTGAGATTAATGAAGTTATTATGAACTGGTTTGTATGAGTGGGCTTGTTTTTTGTAGTTCTATTTTGCTGAATTGAACTTTAAGGGGTTGCCATTTAATACCTTGCCATTTACATACTATTGCCCTATGATTTATTGCCTTATTTTATGATTCTGTATTTTGGTACATTTTGTCAGTTTGGATGTAAACTGCCTTGAACATAATATTAAAACTATATAAATAGTCATTGACATTACAGACACGTATATTTTGCCATTATAATGCTGCTCCCTTGCATAAGAATGGATGATTATTCAAATACATGGGAGAAAACAAAGAGATGCCTGTGGGAGCACTGACAAAGACAAGGAGCAGGATTTGCTCATTTACAGCTGGTGGGAAGGTAGAGGAGCAATTCTAAAATGATGTGCTCGTGGGCTCCAACTCCCATCAGCCCCAGCCAGTATACCTAATGGTCAGGATTGATGGGAGATGTAATCCAGCAATATCTGAAAGGTCACATGCCCCCTCCCAACCCTACTCTGTAGCTGCAGGAGGGAATCCCTGTATGGCATCAACCCTCCACCCCTCCGCTAATATATGGACAGTGCAGCTGAAGATATAGCAAAGGGAAATCCCAACAGTAACTGCATTTCTGTTTTTTTTCTGGTCCTGCCCTCAAAATCCAGTTAACTGAACAAAGGAGAGGGCAGACAGCTGTGTGCCTATATCAAAGTTACATTTTATCCAGCAGCTGCAAGGAGGATGCGCTCACTGTTCTGGGAGCTTAGACTCAGAGAACACACATTGACTGTATTTCAGCTTAAGCACAATGTGTGCCTCTAATTTTAACCAAGAAATAAGACTGTTCAGTGGGCATCTGAAGTTTGGAAACTGTCCTAGAATCAGCAGAACTACGTCCCACTAAGAGCTAACAGAGAATGTTGAAAACCAGATACAGTGGTGCCTCGCTTAACGAATGCCCTGCTTAACGAAAGGATTTTTCGAGCGGAGGTTGCCTCGCTAGACGAATTCGTTTTATGAAAAATTCGTCTAGCGAATGGCGGTTTCCCATAGGAATGCATTGAAATTCAATTAATGCGTTCCTATGGGCAAAAAAAATTTTTGAAAAAAATTCAATGCATTCCTATGGGATTCGCTAGACAAATTTTTCGTTATAAGAAAAGACCCGTGGAACGAATTAAATTCGTCTAGCGAGGCACCACTGTACATGTATTTTAACACACCAGCTAATTATGCAATACCATCACCAATGGCGTGCTGAAGGATTTAATCTGCTTTACAACTCAGTGAGAGATATAACAGAAACAGGCTTGAATATAGGAAAGCCAAGGTCTAGTGCAGGGGTTGGCAACCTGTGGCCCACGGGGGCTGTTTAACCAGGCCACGAGCTGCCCCCGAACCGAGTTGCCCACTCAGCAAGTCCCCGTGCGCTGCACTAAACTGGTGCGGTGAGGCGACTCATTTCCATAGTGCCAGAAATTGCGTCTTCGCATGCCCAGATGCCGGAAATCGCGCCTGCACGTCTAGACGCCAGAAATGCCCAGATGCCTTAAATCACACGCATGCGCGATCTGGCCCACGGAGAGCTCTCTGCGGGACTTGACCAGCCCAGGCAGGTAAAACCTTGCCAACCCCTGGTTTAGTGGGCTGTTCTGTCTCTCTACTCCCCACTATTCCAATTTTAAACAGATAAGAGTGGTCCTGGTCAAGTGATTTATGATTTACATACCTCATAGGTTGCTTTTTTAGTCTAAAACACAGCACCTTGCTCCTTGGATGAAGATTAAGAGACAAAACTATCAAAAATAAGACAATAAAGCATTTTAACTCCATTCTTCAGCCAAAAAGGCTTCCAGAAGAGCTCCTGGGCCTAAACACAGCAAACAATTGTTTGTTCAAACCACAGTTTGCTAGCAAGTCCATCAAAGTAGGAACCCACACAGTTTAGCCAGAAGAGCATGAGACTCTTAATCTCAGGGTTGTGGGTTCGAGCCTCACATTGGACAAAAGGTTCCTGTATTGCAGGGGGTTGGACTAAATGACCCTCGTGGTTTCTTCCAGCTCTACAATTCTCTGATTCTCTTGATAAGCAGCTCTAGAGATGAACACAGCTTCAGGATTTGAAGGCTCTCACTCAACCAATTATTTCCTGAGCTTGATGCTGCAACAAACCATGTGCTGTTCCTAACCAACAGTAGCTTAAAATATCAATACTTCATGCATGGAGGGGGATAAGAGAATGCACAACCCCACAACTCCTGCATGGAGTCACAAACCACAGCAGTTTGCTCCATCTGAACTGGGCCACTGTCATCATGAAGTAAAATGAAGAAAGAAGAAACTATTCTGAACTGGGAGACTTTTAAAAAAAAAAAGTACGGTAACTGGAGCAGCATCTCCTGCTGCACCCCTATTTTAGACTGCTGTGTTCTTCAGTATTTAAAGTGTCAGGTGAGAAGCAATTAAAGGAAACGACACTTGAATTCCAATTTTTCAAACTGTCTGACTAGATCCAATTTTGTTGTGGTTCACAACATAGCCATAGCCTCATATCACAATAGTCTAATATGAATAGAGTTTCTGTTTTTTGCATGGCCCAGACTATTCAGATAAGATGCTCCCAATGCTGTACTTGACTGGGCTATCTGCCCCAAAATCAACTTTGCACAGGTTCATGCTGAAACCAAGTGTTGAGTTAAACAGTGCATGGCAAACACAATATCCATATTTTACATGCAAATCTGAATGCTCACAAAGATAATTAAACATTTAAAAAGCAGGTAGAAACTTGTTCAGAGCCAGCTCAGTATTTAATGAATTTAAAATTCCAAATTTTTGGTCCCATTTATTTCAAATCCATATTGGCACAAATAAAAATTGATCACTATGTACACTAATTCTCTCGTAATACATTTTGATGGTTCCATTTTATATACTGGATACAGCTCGGAGCAAGCGTTAAAGTTATTTGATACTCAATAGATCACTGCAAAAGCTGAAAAAAAATCCTTTTAACAGCATCAATATTAAATATATTTACCCGTCATCAATATTACAGATATATAATTCAATAATATTTATTGCATTTGGAATATGTTTGTGACAACATAAGTTATGGGGAAGAGGGGAATGCCAAACACTCATTTCAGTTCCGTAATCCTATTTTTACTAGAACTGAAATAAAATTTCAATGTAAACATCTTGAAATCAAATTTCAGCAACACAAACTTTTATCACTAATTCACATGACAAAACTTCCAGTTTCCAAGGCAGATTCCAAACTTTTGAAAGATTTCAATTAAATGTAACCCTTCTGGCATCATTAAAAGCAGTCTGAGTTATAAAATGCAAGAACTGCTCAGGACTAATTGTGGGCGGTCCGACAGCACTTGTTTCTTAATTCTCCTGGGACAATGACTGGGCAGTTTTGTGCCAAAGTTCATTTAACTGATGTTTAAGGGCATGTGCTTTGAGATGACACAAAACTAGCCAAGGATGGGGTCCTTTTTTCAAATTTGTTTTGATGTTTGTGACACGGGGGGGGGGGGGCTTGGGGTGCAGCTCTTCTGGACAGTACAATTGTGCTTCATAATAATATATTGTACAGCTTCAATATTTCTGCAGGCTTTGGCAGACCATCCAAGTTTGGGGAACCACCCATCCCTCCAAAAGCATACCACGATCAACGGCTTTTGCAATCTTCATCTGCTGTCAAGCAAAACAAATTGGACCCTTGCGTTACTTCGCAGTATGGAATCGAGAGCAGTGCTGGTCTTTGGAATGCTGCTACTGTAACAAGAGAAGCCCCAATACATGGAGGGAAAGCCCATGTTGTGGATCTTCCCTATATAAAATGTGAGCATATTCGGCTTTGTCCAGAACTTCCCATGCTACTCTGACAGCAGCAGAAGTAGCAGCACTGTTGTAGCTATCATGCCAATGTATCATCATAATAATTCAATCAAAAATACAGTTTCTGCTCCAAGGAAATCAGGTTGTTGTTTTTGGCTAGAAAAAAGTAATACACCACCCAAATAAGTGAATGAATTTATTGCATACAATATCAATAATTTGGTCTGAAAGTGGCCAAATTTTTGCAGGGTTTTTGTTTTGTTTTGCATAAGTAATGTACAGGAAAGGGAATATAACTGGACAGCTGTGCACAGACTCTCCGATTACCACCCACTACAGCCTTCTCCAATTAAGCAACTGCTTATTATTATGGGATGCTTACACAATTTCCCCATTCAGAAGAGCTCCCCTATTCATTTCAATGGAGGGCTCAATTTGCATTTTTGAGTGCACAAAGATCTGTTGATTGGTAAAAACTGCCTGTAAACATATATCCATTATTGTGTGAAGTAGAAACTTGTAGAAAGCAAGCCAATGTTCTCAGGAATTCTGTATCTAAGATTCTGTGAGAATTTCAGTGCACAGAATTGTAAAAGCTGAGCAGCCCTGATTGAGTCTTCTTTAACTGTCTTTTCAAACCATTTGAGATGTGCTTTCAAATAAATGGTTAACTTATATCCTTAAATTCTCCACCAGTTAATTTCTCACTCTAGTTCTAAAAAAGTGAACTTTAAAAAAAAACAATGGGGAAAGAAACCTCAAAATGTGAGCTAAAACAAAACCTTTTTAAAAAAAAAATATCAATGATTTAAAACTAGGTTTATAATTTCCTATTTATTGGCATGAATGTTTTTCTAAACTTAAAAACCCTTCTGTAAGTTATCAATTTTTATGACAAAATTTCTCACAACACACAAATATTTACAACATATACATTTTTTCAGTCCTTTACACTGGATCTCAAAAGACAAACATTTTTATAGATCACCACAGAACAAAAGCTGTGACTTAGGTTTTTCTTTTAAATTTCATAAAACTATCATAAGTTAAAGTGAATAGGTTTCTTTAAATTCCTTGTAGCATTTTACAAGTGCAACAGAAAACTATGAGGATCCAATTCAGATAGCTGCAGTTCATTGGATAAATGTTGCCTGTTGTAATCACATTGTTTCACAGCAAGTTCTTGAAAAAATAAGCACCAATCATTCTTGCAAAGAACAATTTTATCTAAAAGTATCGAAAAAGTGTTAAATACAAGGTGTTTTAATTTACATAACAAGAAATAAATACACCATATCCAAACTTGGTATTCTGCATACTGCTACTTTTGTACATATAATGTACTAAAAGTCAGCAAACTGTCAACACCTTTTTTTTTTAAAGAAATCAATTTGACTTCAAACCAACGGTTTGCTACTATAACAAAGGCCACAAACAGTACGTCTGGGGACAGCATACAGTGTTAAAACTGACAAACTCCAAGGGGGAAAACATCTAGCAAATAAACTGAAAAGCTTTAGTTCATTGCTGGTGATATTAACATACTAGAAAACCTTAAATAGGCTGCTACTATGATTTTTTTAAAGATTGTTTAGTCAGATGTAAGAGCAAAATAATGCTCTCACGGATTAAAAATAATTGTGAAGCCACATTATTGTGATTTAATTAACCTGCATGGAAACATTTGATGGCATTTTTGTAATTTTGCTTGAGCCTTTATTTTACAATAGAGCATTTTTCTAACTTAGAATTGCACATAAGAAGGCTATTAAAAAGTACAATAAAAATCTGCACAAATGACTTAAGGAGTCAGTATGCTGTACACTTTCTACAATATTATGTTGATATAAGTGAATAAACATTAAAGAAGTGCTTCCACTAACATTTTCAGAAAGTTCATCAGTTGAGGAATAATTAATTGGAATTTTGTTTTTTTTAAAAAATGGACATCCTGTTCAGTTTAAGACCTGTAAGCTTATGCATTGAGCCTTAAAGACTGATCTTCTCGTCTCCTGGAAGAAATGTCAATATCTATTGAATCCTTGCCGACTATAAGCCTTAATCGCTTAGCTGGAGGCAGAGGAATAAAATCATCTTCAAAATCATCATCATACTCATCCTCTTCCTCCTCCTCTTCCTCTGCAGATGAAGAATCATCTACAGTTTCTTCTTCATATTGACTATAATCATCCACTTCCATTCGTGACTCTAGCAGAGAAAGAGTATCACTACAACATACCCCGTTCTCATGGAGGTCATCAGAATATGTTCCCCTGTTTTCTTCTTCTCGCTTTAGCTGTATTTTTAATTTTGTTGAACTACTACTTGATCCTGAGTTAAACCCATTATTAAGCTTTGCTACATATAGATTATTATCTTTTTCATGGTCTTTACTAAGTTTGATGCTTATTTTTGAAGAACTCATGCCATCATCTTCTTGGTCGTTTGTCTTGCTGTTGCTATCATGCCGCCTCCGAAGGGTCAGTTTGGGAATCCCAGAGCTGTTTTCAAGGATTAGTTGTGCATCATACCTTGTGATTCGCCTTTTCTTTTTGCTTTTTGCAGTTCTAAAACGGTCCTTTACTTTGAAAGTGTCCGAAGTCACAATGGAGCAGCCACCGGAGGAAGGGATGCAGTCTTTGTAGCCAATGGCTGAATCCACTACATTGTTTATCTCTCCTAGGTCAGAATGTGAACTGATCAAATCTGGCACTTTGTCCTTGCCAGACAAGTTGTGTGCAGCATCAGTTTCCTCCGTTTTCAAAGATGGCTTCACCAGTTTTCCTTGTCGGGATTTCTTTTTGGCCACAACCCTGTCACTCTTCTGACACCTACCCTCCCGCTTGTGTGATGTCCCATGAGCCTGCTCACTCTCGTGCATCACAAGAGACTGCTGCTCCAAGCTATCGGTTCTCACGCCAGTCAAATTGTTTTTATAGCTATTCAGCATATTTGGTTCAAGCTTTAAGTCAGAGGTCTCCTTCAGATTCATTCGTGTTCTCATCGACCTCCTTGTTATATACGTACAGGGTGATATCTCCCCAGGTTCATGAGCACCTTTCACTGAATTTAGTTTATATTCTCGTGCTGCATGCCTCGTTAAGCAGCCACCAGAGACGGCAACTTTTACTGGTCCCTCTGTGTCTTTTTCTTTCTTAATGGGCAAGTTTTTATACAAGACGATTTTAGGCTCTTTCAGAACCAAGTTTCCCATTTCGAGTTTTCGAGATGCATGTTTCTGCTCTGGCCTTTTGCACTGGTTTCGTAATTTTATCTTTGAAAGTAAAGGCTTTGCAGGCTTTTTCAATCTCTTTGGTACCCTGGAATTATTTAGATGAGTTAGTCTGGATGAGGTAGAATTTGATGAAGCTGGAATTCTTGAAATAGACTGCCTTGTTAATGTTCTACTCTTACTGCTCTTTTTTACACCAATAGATTTGCGGTTAGCTGAAAGAGTAAACAGAATAAAGTTAGGTTTTCTTTCAAAGTTGTTTCTCACACCTGATTGCTAGCATGTAGTAATAACATTTCATCTGAATCTAAACAGGGGCTCTATTATACGTACATACAGCACACAGTGTTCAAGTTTAGCTAAATCAGACTGTCCACAGAAAGTCACCTATGCAGACCTTTAAAAATATGGTTAAAATATTAATGAATTGTGATTAAAAATCACTAGCAAATCTATCCAGGAGAATAAAAGACTTATGTCTGCTATTTCTAAGCCACATTTGTAATTTTGGCTCCTAACCCAAGTTATCCACCAATAATTTACATTGGTATAACCCTACTAACTATAAAAAGTACTGTACCAGTATTCACAGTCACAAACTAACTGCATGCAATCTGTTCAGTTCTCCTTAAGCACTAAAAAGAGAGCCACAAGAATCCCCGTTTTACTATGCACTTTTTTTTTAAAAGGACTATAATTACTTTGAGATACTGCATTGTCTGTGTTCTGCCTGTGGATAAAATACAAAATCTGTCTGATCATACAAGTTTCTGGGCTTTTCTTTATCTTTGAAAGATAAAGAACAAGTTTCTGGGCTTTTCTACACTCAACGTGTTTCATTATTAGGATGCCTTTAATTTCATACTGGAAAAAGCTATCCTTATGTCTTTCTTGTGTCTAAGGCTCCAAGAATTCTGTCCACTTCTCAGTTGTCAACATTGATTTAGCAGAGGATTAGCAAACATGATGTCCATTAGATGTTATTGGACTACAACTCCCATCATCCTAGAGCACTGGCCACCCTGATGGGAACTGTAGTCCAAGAAAAACTAGAAAGTGCCACATTGGTTATCCCTGATTTACCATGACAGCAACAGTTTCATGGCTCTGAACAAATTTAATTTTTTGACCCTCTATGATTCACATATTATGATAATTTATTGCCAGACAATGAAAGCAAACTGAATGGTTATTTAAGTGACAGGCAGAGTATAATTAGAAATACTACCCAAAAAAGCTGATATTTATAAAGATAAAGGTTTTTCCCCTACTCAACTTGCTAACTTAACACCAAGTCAAAAACTGCTCTGTAATTTTTAACATTTATTTAAACTGATAATTATAACGATAGGGAAAACCATTTTAGTACAAAGTATTAGTCATTTTATTACATTTTGAGGCATTGATTATATATATCCTAGAACCCTCTGCTCTAGGTACTCACATAAATTTTCAGAGGCCTAACAGCACGTTATACTTCTAAATTGAATCTACCCCCAACCCTCGAATTCTGAATGAAAAAAGTTCTAATGAAAAGCCCAAATTGTGTCTTCTTATAGGACAACAAGCATAGAAAAAAGACCTTCAAAAAGTTAGCTCCCCTTGCTTACCTGCATTAGCTTTTTCCTGAGTGGTATCTGCATCAGTGTTAGAGCTGACAGACTGGCTGTCTGAATTTTTGCTGCTGTCACCCAACTTTTTAAGCCTGTTTAAACGTTTATCTGTTTCTCTGAGTCCGTATTTGCTATTGATTACAGGAGCAGGCGCAGGCAGTCCCACTCTTGATTTAAAAGCACCAGTTCCACGTCTATAAAAGAGAATAGAACACGTTAATAACTCCGGCATAGCAATAATAAAAAAGGATATCTGATGAAACAGTATTCTGAATCCCATGTCAATACCACATGTTTAGACAAATCTAAGCTCATGCAAACATTTCAACATTGTCAGCATTCCACTATTACAATTTTGAAGGAATAACTTGAAGTAAAAATTACAGGAAATGATTCTTCATACTTTTCTGAAATTATTTCCCCTTTCTTTAAACATATACTGGTAAATCTCAAGAGAATACACTATTTCTAGGAAAATGCCTGCTAAATGTGAAATTGGAACCAATGCTTGTCCTTGATGTGAATCTGCTACTAGTGTAACAATGTTAGCATGAACAATCTAGTTACACCTGAATGAGACCACCTGGAAACCCCATGTACCTTAGGATTCTTGTATGAAATTAAATAAAAGGAGCCGTTACATGTTAGCTCCTTTCCCTAGATCTCAGTATCACCCCTCATTATAGGAGAATACTCTTTCATCCTACTTGTGTTTCTATAAATGAGTGCGGACACTAGGAAATGTGTACATTTGCATGCCAGAGGTAAAGTAAAACATAAAAAAAAAATGTATTTCCAAAACCACAGCCCTTTTTTTTAAGCTTCCATTTCGAAGTAAGTTTTTATAGAGGACAATAATGACATACCGGTAGTATCGGAGAATATAATCAAAATTACTTTTCATATGAAAAAGAGGTTTCTGCTCTTTATGCATGAAGGTATGCACAACTATGCACATCCTTGGGGAAGCTAATGCAGAAAGGGAAACAGAATTTTCTAAACTCTGGGTGACATCCGCAGTCGGGAGCGCTTCCCCCAAGCGGCCTCGAGCCGCGGAGTCCGCCGCCGCCCCAGGAGAGGTGGGGGAGCTCGGGGAGCCCAGGGCTCAGTTTAGGGGTCGTCACCCCTCCTGGCGACCGCACGAGAGGTGGCAGACTCCGCGGCTTGGGGCCTCTCGGGGGAAGCGCTCCCGACAATCTAGCAAAGCAGCCGGTGCTTCCGCGCCCCCCGAGCTGTGGGGGGGAGCTCAGGGAGCCCAGTGGCTCAGTTTAGGAGTCGTCACCCCTCCCGGTCGTCACCCCCACGACGACTGCACGAGCGGTGGCGGACTCGGCGGCTCAGGGCTGCTCGGGGGAAGCACTCCCGACATCCGGCAAAGCAGCCGGCATGCTCCAGACATCCGGCAAAGCAGCCGGCGTGCTCCCAACATCCGGCAAAGCAGCCGGCGTGCTCCCGACATCCGGCAAAGCAGCCGGCGTGTCCGCGGCCCCGATCTGCGGAGTTCGCCGCCCCCACTCCACGATAGGTGTGGGGGGAGCCCGGGGAGCCCAGTGGCTTGGTTGGGGGTTGTCACACACACACACCCCGTGAACGCACAAGCCCGGGACCAGAGCCAGAGCGCACCCGGCCATCGGCACCCGTCCATCAGCCGGGAGGAGCCCCAGAACCCTGTGGCCTAGGGCAACGTGCTCAGTGGAACTCCAGTGCACCAGAGGAGAGGGCGAGGGAAGCCCGGAACCCACCGAGGCCAACCCCACTCCAAACAAGAAGTGAGGGGAGAGGGACCTTGCGAGACGAAGAGCCTCAGCCTTATCGCCCTGCTGCTGCATCGTCCCGCCGAGGACGCTCGGCTGCCGGAAGCCCCAGGTCCAGGAAAGGCCCAGAAACGTGTGAGTGGGGGGGAAGGGAGAGGCCCTGGGAGTGCTTCTGAAGCTGCGGAAGGCTCCGGGCCTTCGCTGAGCCATAGGAACGCCTCCACAGCTGCGGCCCAGTCTTGAGGCCTTCGTGGAGGCGTCGGACACCTCGGTTTACTTACTTCTGGGTTACAGTTGTTCGTAAACCGAGGTGTTCGTAAACCGAGGTTCCACTGTACTGAATAATTCAAGCAAATTTTAATACCATCTTCTTTATTTCCAGGTTCTGGATGATAATGTTAGTAGGAAAATTCATACCTTTATTTTACTATGAGCAACTTTACAAAATACAGAAATGCCTGCTTCTCTGTGAAGTTTCCTTTTACCTAGGATCCATGGTTGATTTTTGGACCACATGCATATACATGCATTACTATCTTCTGTCTGATAGTGTGGGATGTGCCTACTACCAGTCCTTTGTTCATTATCTGTGGTCCTAATCTCTGAGATGTATGTAGTGATACCAAGTGATGGCACTAGGTAGGCAGGCAGATGTCTGGGTAGGCAGGTAGCAGAGAGTTATGAAGATGCTGCCCCAATATCATAGATGGTGTGCAAGGAAAGGTATAGTTGTGATTGGAAAGGCTGATCATCTGTGGCAGAGGCCTAGGTGTTTGGTCCCTGCCCCCCATTTTAGCCCTCCCACTCCTCTACAAGTTACTGGTAGTTTATCCATTGAGCCCACTGATCTGGTGGTGCAGTTACTGAATTCCAGGTCAGTCCATAGTTAAGACCATGTTCATTCATTGCTTGATAATTTATGAAGGGACTGTTTTGGCAAATATTACCAAGACTTGGCTGCATGAGCTAGGTGGGTCTGACCCGTCTTAGCTGTGCCCATCTGGGTACCCTGTACAGAACCAGGCTAGACTCCTTTACCAGAAAACCTCTTTACCTTGGAATGGACTTAGAGGGTCTGGGCCCTGGTGTTGGGCCAGAGAGCTAAACTGGGGTTGCTGCTGGTTTATTGACCACTCTATTGCCCAGTAGTCCTTTCAGTGCCTACTTAACCTTTTTTTGTTCAGGCAAACCTGGCCAGACATGCAGATGTTCACATGTTTACTTTCCTTTACTGTTAAATTTAACAAACTTTTAATGTTTTTAATTGTTTCCTCAGTGTTTTTTATAATTTTACTATTTCTTGTAAACCTCTTTACTACAATCAAGTGGTATACAAATGTTGTTAGGCTTCCATGCTTTCCAGTATTATGTGCACATAGTCAAACACAGCTCTCACATTTCACAAAAGATAGTATAATACACACAGCTGCGCTTCCTGCAACATGTGAAGTGGCCCCAGAGAAACAAGAGTTTATTTAGCTGAGAGCTTCACAGTTGGATGCAAAGGAACAAAAATTGTAGAGGAAGCACACTGGGGCATATATTTTTTCCTAAATTGCAGTTTCCTCTCTTAATGTGTGGCAGTGATGAAGATAAATAAAGAAAAGGCAACTATAGCTGAATCATCATAGTGAAAATACTGTGACATCAGAATCAAAATTTTCAAACAGCAGTGATTATTATTATTTTTACTTTATTTGAGCCAAGGGATCTTAAACTACCTCTGCAGCTAAAGTCCAGCTCCAAAGGCCTTCTCGCGGTTCTGCCACTGCAAGAAGTGAAGTTACAAGGATCCAGGCAGAGGGCCTTCTCGATAGTGGTGCCCGCCCTGTGGAATGCCCTCCCATCAGATGTCAAGGAGATAAACAACTATCTGTGAAGGCAGCCCTATATAGGGAAGTTTTTTAATGTTTGATGTCTCATTGTGTTTTTATATATTTTTGGAAACCGCCCAGAATGGCTGGGGCAACCCAGTCAGATGAGTAGGGTACAAATAATAAAATTATTAGTATAAGTTAAAAAAATGGTACAGTGTAACTTATTTATTTAATGGGCACACAACATATGGGGCTTACTTTGAAGGTGACCTGGAAACTACAATTAATCCAGAATGCGGCAGCTAGACTGGTGACTGGGAGCAGCCACCGAGACCACATAGTACCAGTCTTGAAAGACCTACATTGGCTCCCAGTACGTTTCCAAGCACAATTCAAAGTGTTGGTGTTGACCTTTAAAGCCCTAAACGGCCTCGGTCCAGTATACCTGAAGGAGCGTCTCCACCCCCATTGTTCTGCCTGGACACTGAGGTCCAGTGCCAACGGCCTTCTGGCGGTTCCCTCGCTGCGAGAAGCCAAGTTACAGGGAACCAGGCAGAGGGCCTTCTTGGTAGTGGCACCCGCCCTGTGGAATGCCCTCCCACCAGATGTCAAAGAGAAAAACAACTACCAGACTTTTAGAGGACATCTGAAGGCAGCCCTGTTTAGGGAAGCTTTTAATGTTTAATAAATTATTGTATTTTAATATTTCTGTTGGAAGCCGCCCAGAGCGGCTGGGGAGGCCCAGCCAGATGGGCGGGGTATAAAAAATTATTATTATTATCATAGAATAATAAGGAATTGGGTAAAACAGGAGCATTGCTCAAGTATGATTACTTTAATGTGTGAGGCATGCAAAGATTCAAATAACTGTACACTGAAAGGGGCAAAGTTTCAATTCTATGCAAATTCAATACTACATTACATGGAAAATCTGGAGAGCTGTGAAGCTTGTTTGCAAATGAGGTTTCCAAAGTTGTCTGTGCATCATGGCATTGGGATCAGCTCTTCTATGTTAAAAGTAAAAATTCCACTTGGCTAACAGAAACTCCTGATGCGAGCTTGAAGAACTCTTTTGATCCCAAACATGGTCACTCGTGGGTTGATTTTCAAGAGCCTGGCTGACACAGCATGCAAATTTGCCTTTAGAGTAGGAACTGGGAGCCATGGCAGAGTGAGAGATAGGAATTATACAGAAAGAGCTCTGGAGCTACTTCCCACACTTAATTCTACTGCGGTAGTGGGAGAGAGAGGGAGGGGGGAGAAGATGGCAATCTATGAAGTAACCATTCTTTTCTAGTATTTTGGCACCGATGAAATACCTCACTCATGGCAATTCTTCAAGCAACAATTCAAATGCCATCTACTCTCAGCAGTCCAGTTTTCACATGTTTTCTTTTCAGTCCTTATTTGGAGGATATCAGTGTACCTCTTATGGAAGGGGAATGACTTTTGGATGCTCAAGGCAAGTTCTTGCAAGACTAGCCACACACGCACAGATCAACCACGCAGGTGTACAGTGCAACTGCACTGTATTTCAGTTCACTGTTTACATGACTAGAACATACCTTTCACATGTGTAGCATTCACAGAATTCATTATTTTCTCCAAAAAACCCATCCCCGTAGTAACAAGAAATTTCTTCTCCAGGTTCAATATCTCGCAGAGCTTTCACACATGCTGTATCCCGGCCAGTTGACACAAACTATGAAGGGCAATAAGAGGCATGTAATATTACTCAGTTAATCAAATATAATTTTAAAACATCCATATATTTAAAAAGCTAGTTTGGAGGATTTTAAAACACTGACCACATACCTTACAGTTGGGTCTGCAATCTGAAAAAAAGTCCAAAAGAAAATCAATTAACTGCTGATAAGACCTGGAACATGAATAGTTACAAATACCTAAAGTAAGGTTTCATGCTAATTTACTTATGGTAATATTCAACTGAACAATTAGGTGTATCACTAAGTAAGAAATATATTGCACATTTTTAAAGAACATTAACGGTAATCTAGATCATTCTAATAAAACACAGGCGAGAAATGTACTCCAAATCAAGAAATAAATTAAAAGTAGTCCTGAATATAACAATTAATTCCATTGTATTTTCTTTGTTTGTTACTTACCATGATTGATGAATGCAGCTGGACCAAGCCACAGTTGAGCACAATTCTTCCGTGTTGAGTACATGACGCTGAAGTCATTCTCTCCATGTCTGAGCAGCATGTTCTCTTCTAATTCAGAGAGTTCAGCAATACAACCCACCAATAACTCTATTTTGTCATTTCGTTTCCTAACAAACAAACAAAGGAAGAAACTCCTTAGTTAACAGAACAAACAATACATATTATTAATGAAGTCTTTCTCCAGCATAAAATATTTTAACAGAATGAATTATAGTTGCATTCTGTACATTTGTTTGTTCACTTGTCCCCCTGGCTAGGCAAGGAATTTTTTTTTTTGGATAACTTATTAAAAAGCCAGGAGAGTATACATGGTATCTCTGAAGTGAAGCAATACCAACTAATCAGCTGTTCACTGCACTTCTAGTGCATGTCATATCCAACAGTAATTCAGCTTCCTACAATCCCCAGAGAATATTTCCCACCTGACCACACTGTGGTAAAGAAACTCAGGTATCACAGCAGAGCAGGTGAAGCTGGTCCAACTGGGCACTGGAATATGCTTCCAAAACATGGATGGATGCATGCTTGATGAGGTGGGATCACTCAAAGAAATAAAAAAGTAGCACTGAAGAAGAGATAGCAGATCTGAGAAGCAATGGCTGCAAACAAACATTAAAAACTGAAAAAATAGAAAGCAAGTCCCCTGCATTCTCCCCCACCAGCAAGTTTCATATCAGAAGTTGAACCTCATGAGAACTTGGTGTAGCATTAATATTACTGCAATACTTGCCACTCTTTTGTTGCGACTATTTTGGCTCCATTTTGCTCTGATGAATACCGATTGCATGGCAATATTTCAAATCCACTGTCAGTTGCAAACATTCGTAAATAAATAAATACCTGCAGGGGGGAAAGGAAAAGAAATTATCCAGAACAGCTGCATTACTTGATGTGAATCAGTTGTTCCACATCTGGCAACTTGTTTTCCAATGAGATTGGACAAGCGCCAGAAGTTTTAAAATGGACCTTACAAATACTCTTATTGTCTGCTGCATTTATGGAACAATTTTGACTGAGTTGCATAGAGTTGCTGCTTCTATTATGCTATATTGTTGTTTGATGAGTGTACACAACTTTTTTTTTATGTGGTCAACCCTCTCTCACAAACTCACTTCACATAACTTTACACTAATGAAAAATACAGGCTCAATGTGGATTTCATGAAACAATCCCTTTAACATTGTTCTTAAATTCCCTCCATTGGTTAAAGAATGGTGCTGATAATGCCAACGTTGCAAGTTTGATCCCCATATGGGACAGCTGCCTATTCCTGCATTGCAGGGTTTGGACCGGACAACCCTCAAGGTCCCTTCCAACTCTACGGTTTTATGAAATGTGCTATCTTTCACTCTTATGCCAAGAAAGGGAGGATGATAAATATACTCATAACTGAAAAGAGTCTGGCCTTCATTCTTGACTATCCTAGCCCAAGATATCCAAAGCTGGTTTTGTCTAGACATCAAGTACTGTACAGCAATGAACTCTCCAGAGATCTATGACTTGGAACTCAAATTCTGCTTCCAAAAAAAAGCTTCAATACAATACATTGAGTACTAGGTCTTACCTTTCTAAAGTACTTACAATCTCCAGGTCTTCTAGTGGAAAACTTATCACCACCCCACTACAATACTCTTCCACCACTACCAAAAAATGTTTAGGGTGGCATTAAACTAGTTTTATTTTAATTTCAGTGGGTATACTCTGAGTAAAACCTACATGAATAACACCCACAGCTTACTGAAAAGGCAAAGTTGTAGTCTGATTATTTTAATGCATCAATTCAATGTCATATATACCTTCAAATGGGGGCAGTGCAGACATAATGCCAGCGAACACTTAATCATGGTTAAACAACCAGCTGTGTTCAATCTGCACCTGCCTATAACTATGGAGGGCATTTACTAAATAATAAACGATTTCCTATTATTCCTTCTGAACAGTCTTTTCTACTGCATCTTTCTCCCATCATTGGGCAAAAGAATCCTCCACTGCAGAGGGTTGGACTAGATGGCCCTCATGGTCCCTTCAAACTAGTGGCATACCTAACAGACCATTATAGCTTCGACCATGTTGGGCAGTTAAGTATGGAGAACAGTCTCCATAAACATCAATTAATTTCTATCAATTTGATTTTTTTTTAAAAAAAACCCAAAGCAGTATTTGCTGAAGCTAAAAGCAAGGGTAGACAACACAAGCAGTTTCAGTTGAGTAACATTCACAACACCTTGTAAACCAAACACTAACTTGGACTTGGATTAAGTATAAATATACCTACATGTTCCTTGAACAACCTTTCCTGCATTTTGTTCTTGTTAAGAAAATAGTGCCGGGCCCAGTCACCTGATGTCAAGGACTTGAAGGCTTTTTCCAAGTGCTCATCTTTTTTAAAACGCTCAATCACCTCTTTCAATTCCTCCTGCCTTCCTTTTATTGGTCGAAATCTAAAAAGCAAAATATTAGTCATATTTCGCTTACTTACTTTATATACGTTTAGAGCAATTGTATCACTGAGAGGGCCATAAATGAAAATGAACATTGCCATCAGCAGGCTCTACACAACTCTTGAGTATTTAAGGAAATAAATGTAACAGAAACACAGCTATTAGATTCCTTATTTACAGAGCTGTGGAGATGTTTATTTGGAATGTTGTATTCTAAGCAGCATACCTGGCAGCTGTTAACAGTTGGAAGTGTCCCATTAATGGGAATGACAAGAGTCTTTTCCTCTGAGGCACCTGCACTCATGTAGGAAGCCAGCTGTGCAGATGTAACATAGAGAACTTCGGTTATGGGGCGGCACAGAAATACCAAAATAAATAAATAAATAAATAAATAAATAAATAAATAAATAAATAAAACAAGTGCCAATTCTTGTCAGTCATGTTGTCTTGGAGCAGAGCAGTGTAGACTGACACCTCCCACACATCTGGGTTACAGGGATTAGCAGCCTGAAACAACACACTTGACCCTCAAAATTAGAGCCATTGGCACCCATCCTTAAGGATGCTTAACACACAACACAGCTCTAAGTATTGAGTGGTGCTTCATTCCATGTAACATTGTTTAAGAAATTACATTTCCAAACAAGCAAAGCTGTAAACTGGGCATGGCCCCGATCTGTGTACAGACTGTTGTAAATTTGTATAGCATCATCCCCACAATCTATGACCACCTCAAGTATAATCTTAGAATGCAGACATAGCATTGCAGACAAATAGCCAAAAATGGTTACAAGCAAGCAGGCACTCTGTCTCCCTCTTGACACCAGCAGTGGAATTCAAAAATCTCGTGCAACTGATTTGGTATTCTAGGCACAAATTCAAAACAATGGCCACATTGATAAGGTATGTAGTCTGCCACAGGAAGATCCCCAAAACTCTTGCCCTCATTCCTTAGAAAAGTTATTTCTTCTAGTGAAAATCAGAGAGTTATGCTAACACAAGCAAAGAATAAACTGGATGAGTTCCTCAAGGACTACTTTATTCAACAGTCTCAGGAATTACTTTGAGAGAGAAAAAGGAATGTACTGCTGAAATCTGTGCAAATCTGTGTAAGCCTAGGGAAACACCAGCATGCTTGCGTAAGATACTGGAGAAGCCACATCTGGAAAGCTGGAATGTTATTTAAAAATATCATCCTGTGTTGCTGTTGATTTTCAGATGTAAAGATGAATCACAAGAGCAGCTATAGGAATGGGGATTTTATCATTACAATTAAAGAACCTGGCCTGCTTAGGAGATCAGTGCTGGGGAAGTTTGAAAGAGACTTTCAAATATTTAACAGCAGCAACCATTGGCCATGTTGTCAGGTATAACAGTTGTTGTCCTCCAAAATGTCTGGAGGGCATCAGGTTGAAGAAAGCTAAAACAGAAGGTTAAGAGGAGTTTGGCTACAATAAATGATTACAAACTGGAACCTTAAGATTTCAGGTGGTAACAGGCAGTCATTGTCATCAGAAATACAAATTTCTAAAATTGCAACGATTAGAATACAGGACTTACCTGGGTTCAAAAAATAAGAGTGTAAATCTATGAGTATTTTGCAGTTTTATATTTATTTATATTTAGTTTCCCTGTGTGAGCTACTGGGGTCAAGAAGCCACCTGACCCAACATTTCTGTCAGAAGCATTAAGGCTGCAATCCTGAACACTTTCTACAGAGCAAGTCCATGGAGCTCAATGTGATTTCCAAGTAAACATGCATAGGATTGCACTGCACAACTGCTAAACAAAAGCATTTTCATTTTACTCTTGAAGTCCCCCCCATGTCCTTTCCTTCTTAATTTTGCTTTTGTCATAGGCCATAGAAAAAATGTAAGTTCAAATTTTTCAAAGTGTACAGAATACTTACATCAATCCTAGCCAAAAATCAAATATAACTACTATGTATTGAGAACAAATGCTTGCTTTTAGAAGCACATATCCCAATACACAGAGTGATTTTAGATGTGGGTATGAAACCTTAAATAATTTCTAGTCTGGTGACAATAAATGTTAGTATCAATTTTTTTGGGGGGGACGACAAGTCAAAATAGAGGAAGTGAAACTGTGTTCTAAACATTTTAAAGATATTTTATCAATGTCTGCTTTCAATTAAGTGTTTGTATATAGGACAATTTGCATTTAATAATTCTCTCATTTTTATAACTCTTAACATGTTCTTAAATATCTCTTACAAACCCGTTTGCAAACGAGTGTTTCTTACTGGAAAATATCATGGATTAAGTGCTCATATGAGAGTATGCAAAAGAACCCAATCTTGAACTAAAAAAAATTATTCACCATGGACAAATAGCAATATGCTTTTCAGCCACTTGGAATTCTATGGAGGGTGTCTATAAGACATTCACCCATGCTTGTAACTTGATAATAATAAAAAGTACAGGACTCCACTATTAATTGGCATTTTGAACCATACACCCAAGAGTATTTACTTCTTGCTAGTGCTGCTTCTAGATAGCTGTCCCTATTCTAGTCATATCTGTCCAAAAGGGACTGGTAGCTGTGAACCAGCCTAAGCTGGAAATAGGCACTCCTAGTCACTGAGGTCACCTAGGCCACAAGTCACCAATTTGGATCCAGGAGTACTCCAAAGATCTTTACTTGGTATTAAGAAATTAACACAGGTGGCAGGGAATCCCACCCAGGGAATTCCTTTCAAAGATCGGCTTGCAACAATGACAACAAAAACCCTCTCCCTGGGTTCCATCCATTTCACCACAGATGATGACTTAGTCCAGACATCCCCAAACTTCGGCCCTCCAGAGGTTTTGGACTACAATTCCCATCTTCCCCAACCACTGGTCCTGTTAGCTAGGGATCATGGGAGTTGTAGGCCAAAACATCTGGAGGGCCGCAGTTTGGGGATGCCTGACTTAGTCAGTCAGGTGCAATGGCGCAGAAGGCCCAGCTCTGTGAATAGAAGTTGAAAATTGACTGGGAGCCAGTGAAACTGCTTCAGTGCTGGTAAGAAACAATAGTGTCACAGCTCAGCCCCAGTTAGCAGTTAGGCAGCAGCATTTTGAACTAATTAAAAGTTTCTGAACTGTCTTCAATGGAATGTATACGGTAGTACATTACAGTAGTCCAACTCTCTGGTTACCAGAGAATAATAAATAATAATAAAAATAAAAAATTATTATTTATACCCTGCCCATCTGGCTGGGTTTCCCCAGCCACTCTGGGTGGCTCCCAACAGAGCATTTTATGCAGCTCTCTACACAAACTATTGCAAGCATAGTGACTTCTAATATGGGAAACAAAAACAAAGGAAGAGCTCTGACAATCAAAGATTCCCACAAGCAAAAATATTGGTCTCCACACTGAACAAATAGAGGAAAGAAAATTATTGGGGCTCTAGCCTTCATATGCAGAGTTCTTGAGGTATTGAAGTCTCAAATCTTCCATTCTTGGGCAAGGTGATTGAGCGAGTGGTTGCGGAACAACTCCAGGCACGCCTGGAAGAAGCGGACCATTTGGATCCCTTCCAGTCAGGATTCAGGCCTCATCATGGGACTGAAACTGCCTTGGTCGCACTGGTCGATGATCTCCGGCGGGCTAGGGACAAAGGTAAGAGCTGTTTCCTTGTTCTGCTGGATCTCTCAGCGGCTTTTGACACCATCGACCATAACATCCTTCTGGACCGTCTAGAGGGCTTGGGAGCTGGGGGCACTGTCATGCAGTGGTTCCGCTCCTTCCTCCTGGGCCGTGTTCAGAAAGTGGTGGTGGGGGATGAGTGTTCAGACCCCTGGGCGCTCACTTGTGGGGTGCCTCAGGGTTCTGTCCTCTCCCCCATGCTTTTTAACATCTATATGCAGCCACTGGGAGAGATCATCAGGGGGTTTGGGCTGGGTGTCCATCAGTATGCTGATGATACCCAGCTCTACCTCTCTTTTAAATCAGAACCAGTGAAGGCGGTGAAGGTCCTGTGTGAGTGCTTGGAGGCGGTTGGAGGATGGATGGCGGCTAACAGATTGAGATTGAATCCTGACAAGACAGAAGTACTGTTTGTGGGGGACAGGAGGCGGGCGGGTGTGGAGGACTCCCTGGTCCTGAATGGGGTAACTGTGCCCCTGAAAGACCAGGTGCGCAGCCTGGGAGTCATTTTAGACTCACAGCTGTCCATGGAGGCACAGGTCAACTCCGTGTCCAGGGCAGCTGTTTATCAGCTCCATCTGGTACGCAGGCTGAGTCCCTACCTGCCCACTGACTGTCTCTCCAGAGTGGTGCATGCTCTAGTTATCTCTCGCTTGGACTACTGCAATGCGCTCTACGTGGGGCTACCTTTGAAGGTGACCCGGAAACTACAACTAATCCAGAATGCGGCAGCTAGACTGGTGACTGGGAGCGGCCGCCGAGATCACATAACACCGGTCCTAAAAGACCTACATTGGCTCCCAGTACGTTTCCGAGCACAATTCAAAGTGTTGGTGTTGACCTTTAAAGCCCTAAACGGCCTCGGTCCGGTATACCTGAAGGAGCGTCTCCACCCCCATCGTTCTGCCCGGACACTGAGGTCCAGCTCCGAGGGCCTTCTGGCGGTTCCCTCATTACGAGAAGCCAAGTTACAGGGAACCAGGCAGAGGGCCTTCTCGGTAGTGGCACCCACCCTGTGGAATGCCCTCCCACTAGAGGTCAAAGAGAACAATTACCAGACCTTTAGAAGGCATCTCAAGGCAGCCCTGTTTAGGGAAGCTTTTAATGCTTGATGGATTTCTGTATTTTAGAATTTCTGTTTTTTTTTTGGAAGCCGCCCAGAGTGGCTGGGGGAACCCGGCCAGATGGGCGGGGTATAAATAATAAATTATTATTATTATTATTATTATTAAAATAGAATAGCATTTCCCCCAGCAAGGTATTCTGGTAAAACCGTCAAGATCACTTGTAGTCAACACTTATTCTCAAACTGAATATAGAAAAGGGGCACATTATTTAAAGAGTCATGGCTGGTTCACACTAGCTCAAACAGCATTGACTGGAAGCATAATCAGAAAGCAAGAATGAGCTTTTGGGCAGAACACAGAAATACTTAAGCATCTGGAAGCCCTGTGGAATGCCCTTCCAAGGTCAAGGAGATAAACAACTACCTGACATTTAGAAAACACCTAAAGGCAGCCCTGTTTAGGGAAGTTTTTAATCTGTGATATTTTAATGTATTTTGGTATTTGTTGGAAGCCGCCAGAGTGGTGGGGGAAACCCAGCCAGATGGGTGGGGTATAAATAAAATAAAATAAAATAATAATAAAAATAAAAATAAAAAACCAAAGTTCCCATGTAACAAGAAACTAGGGTTAACAACAGTGTCCTGGTTTGTTTCCTCATTCGTGTGAAGGGTGAGGTAGGAGCAAACAGGTTGTTTGCAGGTGCAAGCAGCTCATGTATATCCTGGCTTATTAAACCAGGATTTGATCAAGCAGGTGTGGGCTCTATGTTCAAAAGACATCACTTTGGACCATATTTTGCATAACATTTTTTTGTAGAGCATTATCTTTAAGTAGATTTAAAGGTATGTTAAAGAGCAACCGTTTTATGAATTAGAACATTTTCCCCACAAAGTCAAGATGCAGGAAGATCCAGAATTGAAATATTTAAAGCAATTTCTTCTCAAGAGCTTATGAAAAATAGCCTCCTAGGATTCTATGAGTTTCAACCAGAAATAAGTTCTCCTAATACCTGAAGCTGCCACAATCAGACAGATTATTCAAACTCAATTTAATGTCTAAGCACAAAGATCTCATCTAATAAAACCAGCGTAAAGACAGCTATACAGAAACAAATCTCCACAGGAGGGGATTCAGAACTCTACAGTGGCCTGCTCTGTATGCCACATTAAGCTATTGTTTAAAATGAACTGTGGTTTAATGTGAAAATGCATCTTACAGGCACATCCTACCCAAAAGTTCCTGGAGTGCTACCTCACTCCTGCCACATGACAGATAAAGTCACCCAAAGTCTGGTTTATCGTGCCATCCAAACCTGGGCTCATATAAGATTTTTCGAAACAAGCCACAAGCAGTAACCTAAGTTTTCTTAGGTTTACAATTACACAGGGTTACATCCAACAAAGTTGCTCTGTAACCAGAAGGACTTCTGCCTGCACAGTGGGACTGAATCCCCCACCCCCAACCTAGACAAATCTGTTCTGAGGAGTTGGTAGCTTCTAAGCTGTGCACACTTCTGAGCCAGTATGAAACGTTAAGTTCAGCAAGATGCTTTAGAGATTGGCTATTAAAAGTGTTATTTATTATGCTGAAGACTGAGCTTGGTGCCAGGATAATAAACAGAAATGGAACCCACCTAACTAAAAATTATATTGTGGGCTCAATCGTATATAGAAAAACAAGAAGAATGTGAAAAATAACAAGAAAAGTTTCCTACTACAAAACACAACAATAAATATAGAACTCACATGTTCAATCCGCAAATCATATTACCTCAAGCAAATCACCTAATGAAAGCTAATCTGAGTGATAAAAGGCAGCAATCAATCATTAAATGATGATTGATCGTAATGGCTGCCCATGTTGTTAATGAGTGAGAAATCTAATCAGCACATGAATAGTAAGATGTGGGAACACTTATATAATGGTCTGGGTAATTCAAGATTTTGGTAGTTGAATTACTGTAGCTTTGGTTATAGGATTTAGCCTGAGGCCTCACCTGGTGCAGACAATGGAGATTAAATGAATTATGAATGAATGAGTCTACTTGACATTCTGGTCCCAAGGGAATATTTGAAGCACAATTCCCAACACATTGTTTTATTTTAAAGGTTGTTTTTTTTTAAAAAAAAAGCAAGCAGAATTTGAGAGCTCATATCTACATTTTTTCTTTACTATTGATACACACAAGGCTTTATGTTTTCTAGATAGATAAAGCAAAGCAAGTTACCTAGTGTTCATTTTATGTGTTTGAAAACCTAAATATGGATCAAGAACCAAACTAGTTGCTAGGTCATCGTTCTCACACAGCTCCTTGGCAGACATTCCAGAGGAAGGCACGTAGCGACTTTGGCCCTCAAATCCCGAACCACCACTACCTGCATAAATCAAAAGAAATATTAGTATTAGCCAAAATAGACTACTGACTCTTCTGGACCTTACCCATTTAAGAGGCAATCGCATGAAGGACAACAACATGAGGAACAGCTTTGAGACCAATGCGATTTGTCCTAATACTCTATGGAAGTTCAAAGTGGACGCAGCGTAAGGTGGGAGAATGGGTCTCTGCTGTATGACTCCAATCACATCCTGTTTTTTTATTTATAGTCTGTTTTTTATTTATTTATACATCACTCTAACCTTGGGGAATTTAGAGTTTTAAATGTAACAAACGAGGCCCCTAAACATCAGTTTATACCAATTTATACCAAGTGAAACTATTGGGTGACATTTGAACATTCAGTGATGCTGAATTAATGATCAAGAGCCACCAAATGACACTAAAGTTGTTTGGTGTCATTAGTACTATTAAATATGTAACTAAACAAATATATTCTAATCAAGATTGGCAGGGTGGCAGCAGTGATGCTATTCCAGAAAGAGCTAGCCTTCTATCTTATTTGCATTTGACCAGTTGTACCTTTTAGATGAAGCCTACATGCATAGCTGCCAAGTTTTCCCTTTTCTTGCGAGGAAGCCTATTCAGCATAAGGGAAAATCCCTTAAAAAAAGGGATAACTTGGCAGCTATGGCCTACATGTCATCCTAAATGCCCCCACAATACTTTTTGCAAGAGGTATATTGTATTTCATTTTATATTGGTCTTGCTTTGCACATTTCCAACTGAAGTGCACGTTTATTTAATCCTGGAAAGTTCAGGGTGGGAATATTATGGATTCCCTTTTGCATATGCAAAATAAATTATAGAAATTGCCATGCATGCATTTAATTGGTATCCAAAGTCAATATTTGGGTTTTCAAAAGTTTTGATCTATTATGGCAAAAACAGGGAAGGAAGGAAGAAGAAGACATCAGGGACACACATTTGGAGCTGGTGAAATGAGTCATGGAAACTATATAACCTGCCAGCCAGAGAGCTAACAATGTTTTTCTGTTGGTTAGTGAATATTGAGTAGATAAAGACTGTTCAAATATTTTGAAGACACAATGGCCTTATACTTGGCACATGCTTGGTTGACTGTGACATGCAAAAATTGCTTTTGGGCAAATCTTTCACTATTTTAATGATAAAGCGCCACATAGCTATCTCACTTCCCTTCTAACATTAAATAATACCTGCTTAAAATTAAAATATAATGGAAGCACAGTTGGTAGCCTCAGTAGTATAACCCTACTTAACACAGCGGAGATGTTTCCAATTGTATGACAATAGTTAACTTGCAGAAAAAAATGAAAAAACTGTTTATGCATTTGGTCAATGATCAGCACAATAAGGGAGCTGTGATCTCTTATGAGATTATGAATACTGTTCTGTGAAAGTGAAAATCATGCAAGTAGATCATGTGCATGAGCTTTGTCTTGCTTAAAATGTGACCATGTTGTCAAAATTTATTAGCAGAGTCCCTTCCAGCTTCAGATTAGGCCTGAAACATGAGACAGAGCATGCCACTTGCTGTCCAGCATGGAGGCAGATATTGAGGAAGGATCCCTATTCCCTTTTTAAGGCTCTTAATTCCTAGGTTCTAAAAGTGCAAAAAGAAAAGCAGCCCATGCTGTAGGCAGATGGGAGCAGGGAAGCACAGATGACCACCCTATGAATAAATATTTGTACCACTGCTTTTTTAAAAAAGTTAGAGCTAATAATTTCAGGCAGCCAAATTTTGTGCCAACTTAGATTTGTAGTGGCACATGAAATACAAACACCTGCATAATAAAAATGAATTACAAAGGATCTTTCTGCCAAGATAAAGATTATCTTTCAACACTATATACTCATGCCTGAAGGTGGCAAACATTTTTCTGTCATTAGTTGCATATGGCTATGCAATACCAAAAACCTTTTAGTAGTACATTGTGTCTTGGGGCACAATGGTCAACCTTTTCCTTACATATGATAGAGTAGGATCATCAGATTTTTATTAATATCTAAGACATAAGTAAATAGAAATTAAACTGAATAAGCACAAAGTCCTTGCAACTATTTCCATGAACGCCAAGACCACAATCCATATCCGTGTGAAGTAAATAACAAATCTCCCACTGATTTCATAGCTGTAGACTGCAGCATAATCTCTTGTTTTTCTGGGACACAACATAATGTGGAAAAATTGAGGTATGCACAATTTTTCTGATAATTCACATTTAATATAGAAGAATATTCACATTTAAGCATTTATTGGGACTTAGATTTATTTCAGAAATAAGAAAGAATTATTCAACCACATTAATCTGTCATGAAATAAAGCAATTTGTTAACCAGAAACAATGTAAATATGTACAGAGAAAACAATAAACTCAACAAATACATTTATTACATTAAAAATGCATACCACAATATTCCATAAGGAAACCAGATATTACAAATAATTAACTAGAGATCACTGCTATCACATTAGCATATACATACATCTGCTTGACCGTCTCTCAACGCCATTTTTGCCAGTCTTTGGATTTTCCTTTCCAGGGTGCTGCAATTTGGACTGGTTCTGATGGTGATCATTAGATAATCTGCTTCCATTTCTCCGGCCATTCACCACCATGTTCTTGGATTCTCCCAGCCACTTCATTCCCACAGGCAATTTGTCCCCGTTGCATTTAGTCCTTCTTCCAAAGGCTTTAAGATGTTAATTGTAGTTCAGCTTCCTAGTAGAAACAGAACACACAATAGTTAAAAACTCTGCTGAAAGATGTATTTATTTATTTACTGCATATGTCAGATTGCCTATAACTGACATACTGTGGGCAATGCACAGAATATTAGGTATTTGGAGCATGTAGAGACTGCTAAACACTTAATAATACCACAGCAGTGTACAACATTAAAACAAAAAGCAGCAGAACATATAAAATACAGTTCTGAAAAAATATACTGAACAAATACTGTCTGTGAATGAACTCATTTTTACAGGAACCCTAAATCCCTATTGGCTTAAAAGAAAACATGAGCTATTTGATCCCTATTGTACAGTGTATACATACTTGTAAATTCAGCTCAAACTAGTCATTTTTCAACTACCACTACAATACATTTAAGTTTCCAGAGATCTACAGTCGTACCTTGGTTCTCAAACACCTTGCAACTCGAAGGTTTAGGCTTCCAAACGCCACAAACCCAGGAGTGTTCCAATTTGTGAACATTTTTGGGAAGCTGAACATCTGATGCAGCTTCTGCGGCTTCCGATTGAATTGAGAACCAAGGTACAACTGTATATTACAGTTGATGACCATTTCATGCAGGGGTTCCATTCCTGGCCTCGGAGTGCATGTAAGCACACCCTGCCCCTTTCTCCCCTGTTCCACCCTTTTAGTGATGTTTTCAGGTCACTTCCCGGTTTGGCGCACACATGCAATTGTGCAACATTTGGATGTGTGTTAATCAGCCATTGTCTGTAATTCATTTTCCAATTACATTACTGACTGATCTGGGATTTGCTGCACTAACTCAAGGAAGGGTCAACCACAAAGCTTAGACTAAGTGTTTGGAACATACAAAGTACCTTTTACTACCAGAATCAGTCTCAACTTTTAAAATCCAGTCTTGTAAATTAAGTGCAGAAACGTTAGCAGTCCTTTATGGAAGAAGGGGTTTTCCTTTCTCCATAACTAACATGTATAGCAGATAGAGGAAGAACAGATTCCTATGTCTTTTTCTCTACCAATTCACTGCATTTCCATGCAAGATGTGATGCATGCCTTCCTCCACAGCCACCACAGTATTCAGAAGGCTGGTGGAGGAGACAACAGAGTGATCTGTCTCTCCACTATCAACCTGCTCATTCACCTACATGGAAATCCATGCATTTCCCTGCATGAAATTCCTTACCATGTAAACGCTACCAGGCAAAAGCCTGTTTTAAATAACATGAAAGCAAAAGCTTTAATCATGGCAATTCAATACACATAATTGCATTCATCTCTTTCAAATTACAAGCTATTAACTACTGTTAGACATTAAACTGGCCACTGGTTTCACAACTGACAATAATACAGAGAGCAAGCAACTCAATATTTTCCAGTTCCCAATGCTCACCTATATTCCATACGTTGATGAGAGTAAGTGTTAGGCCTTAACTCTTTCATTTTTCTACTCTGAGGATTAAAAGTAACTCGCAATTTATGAACATTTAAACTGTGTGCATTTAGCTTCGTGTGCTTAGCAAAAAAATTGAAATAAATAAAAAAGGAGGAAAGGGGGCAAGCGTCCAGGAAAAAATACTTTGGCAATCCCATCCGTCATCGAACCCAATACATTTTGACTATATGCAATTTTGGCTATCCCTGGAATGTAACCCCAGCCTAAGTTCAGAGTCACCTGTATTATATCTTCTGGAATAACTTTTTGCAGCACTGGTTCAGTATGAGAAATCATGACAAGAAACTGACTTGAAAAATATGATTCATTGCAAGTACATATCTGCAGAAATGTAACAGCATTTCCCACTAATTGCATTTTTGTTAAAAGAGAAAACAGTCTGAAACGCACACAGCAGCACTCTTAGTACTCAAACACTTATCCTTTTTGTAGGTTTGGTGAGGCACTCTGAAAGTAACAAGCAAAGGCAGTCCCTTTCAAGAGTGACTCCAGGCTAAATCTTGATTTGCTGCCTTTCACCAGCTGAGTTGTAGGGAGCCTTATTCCATTGCCTGAACAGAAGGAAAAGAAACAACCAATAGTCTGGTCTAATCCATTGTGGACCAGCTACCAAGAGATCCACTCCAAAACAAAAAGTGAAGGCAAAGTTGGAGATGAGCTGAAGTCAGCAGCCACTGAATTCATTTAGAAAGCAGACAGGAACATAAAGGAGTATGAAGCAGGATACAGGAGCAGTATACTGCGATGTCAGCAGAGGGGATTGGATGCAAGTACAGAGTTCAGGAAGCAAGTGTTGCAGAATTTGACAGGCCACCAAAGTAACCAATTGCTGTTCTGGAAGTACTCAGCAGCAGTCAGCATCAACGTTCTACTGACAAAGCAGCTGTAAAGGCACTGTGGAGCAGAGGTATCTGTATCTAGATCAGTGGTTGAATAATGGTTGATTGTTCTGGGGAAGGGCATCAAGTAAATGCTCAGGTTAACTGTTCTTTAGCATATCCACATAACTGCCTTCAGTCTGGACAAGATGCTTCTGGATGGGCATGCAAGCCTGCCCATCAAAGGTTGTCAGTGGTCCAAAGCATTTAACGCAGCAACATTGCTGAAACTGTGGATGTGGTCTCAATGAGTCCCTTTAATGGAAGACCACCAACAGCCCCATAGAAGAATGGGAAGTTTATTAAATATTAAAACATGTTTAAAGTGATTTTTAACAGACATGAAAAACGTCCGTCATCTTGATGGTTGGGGGTGTTGAAGCTGTCTGAATGATGGATTGGCCGCAGTCTTAACGGCAGTTTCTAGAGCAACTGCCTAGCATTGGATGCTTGTCCTAGAATGAGAAGAAATGTTTCAGTTTTATGCAGAATTATTGTCTAGAAATGTGGATGTTGCTCATTCAGGAAGACACAAGAAAGCTGCACAATATACTCTTGCCCCCCACTTTCCAGAGTACATGCACTGGACTCTTGTGGGTTTTTCTTTGGGGGGGGGGATTTCAGGAAACCTTTTTTTCTCATGAAATTATTAGCACTATTAGAGCTTTGAGTCCCAACTATTTTTAAAGGTCAAATTGATGGTGAGAGCCCACTGCTCTATGGGAGAGTATCTGCAAATTTGGGGTTGGTCCTTTCCTCATCTAAAACTTATTACCTGCTTGGGTCACATCAATCAATCAATCAATCACTAGCTAGCTAGCTGGAAAGATTTATTTTTAAAAAAATGAATGGGCAATGAATGGAATAATCACATTCCATTTTAACAGATCTAGATATCACCTGCTTACGCACCAAACTATCCAGATGGCGGGATGAAAGTCCTGGAATGCATGCTTCTTAAAAACTCTTAGGTTTCTTCACTTTGACAAAATGTAACCGGGCCTGTTTCATTCCTCGCCCCGCCCCCAATTTCCTACAGAATTCTTCCAATACTGATTTCAGACTGTCAAAGAACATGTAGGTATTCCAGCTTTGAGGTCTTCCAAACAGCTGCATGTTCTAATGCACAAATCCAGATTATAATTAGTATTACTTACTAATATAGCAATTTATCATTTTTATTATTCACTGGAGCCAACCATATCCCAATGGTTTGAGTGAACATAGAAGTATCAGTTAAAATGGCCATATCTTTATTGATATTAAAATTCCACTATGGAAGGTTATGAATATTTTTAATTGTCTACACACCAACAGCTAATCAACTTTGTGTTTAAGAGAGAAGATAGTAGCTTACAAATGATTTCTTTTAAGTTTAAAATAACTTCTCAGTTTGTGTACCACATATTATGGGATAATGGATTAGTACAGTGGTATCTTGAGTTTAAGAACAGCTTAGTTTATGAACAACTTGGATTAAGAACAGAAGTAGGTGTTTTGGTTTGTGAAATTTGCCTTGGAAGAAGAATATGTTCCGCTTTCTGTTGAGTGTGTTCCATTTGTAAATTGAGTCCCCCGCTGCTATGGGAAAGCACACCTTGGTTTAAGAACGCTTTGGTTTAAGAATGGACTTCCAGAACAGATTAAGTTCGTAAACCAAGGTACCACTGTATTCATATGTAATAAAGGAAATGCACAGAACTGAATCCACCATTCCTTATCCTCCATGGGGTTCATTATTATTTGATGTATTTAATCCCAAATGAAAGAAAACTGCTAAAAGTTCTTGAATAAAGTCTGTCAAGGCTATTCTCTATGATTATCTCAAAGGTTCTAACAATCTAGATAAGAGCAGAAAGCACCTGTAGCGGTTGGAGCGCCCCTCCCAGGGAGCAAACACTGCACTTCGGAAAACTGTGATTTGAATACTATCACAGTATTTACATTATTTGGTAACTTTTTTACTCTGATGTATTGTACCAAACACCAGTACGTAGTTGAAAAATTGATGGGGACAGGCTATTAATAACAAACCACCTATTTTAAAGGTTCATCAGAAGCAGAATAAATTGTTTAAACTAAAACATATACATCAGCCCAAGTATCCTAAGCCATCCAATAAATACAAACAAAAATGATCCTACCATTTTGTACCAAAAAATAAAATAAAATTGTTTCAGTACCACAGAGTGGACAGTCCTAGCACCAGAGGTGGTCTAGAATAGGATTCTGTACTGAACTGTAATAAAAACATTTACAACTTCTGTTCATCACAGTATTGCAGGTACTTTCAAACTCTGCTAGTGACTCTATGTATTCAAACTGTACTAGGAATAAAAGGGAGGGGGCAAAGACAGGAAGTTCAACATGTAGCATTCATTTCAGGTCTCAGCTAAACGAAAGGAAAAGAGGGGAGGGGAAGCAGGCTATAGGTCAAAGAGAGTATACATGGAAACAAGCATCTCATTAAAACAGGAACAAGTATTCCACTGATCTCTATAATCCAAGCACGGACACTGTTTATCCATACTCAATTACTTTCAGTTGAGTACCCATTCTGTCCTAATATTCTTTTTAATTAAAACTGAATTGCTGTGGAAGTCTACCTTCAACTTCAGGAAGATAAAGAGTCACAAGATCTGTACCTGCGTACTCCAGAAAATTACAGAGCTGACCTATATGAAGCAGAAAACACCTCTTGACCCACACCCAGGTCAGCCCAATGTGATTAACCAATACAGTGTGTTTTCCACGTCAAATAGATCAATCCTGCAACTTGCCAGCAAAGTTATAGAGCTGACATGATGCACAAAGCTGACTGCACTAAACATAAGGTTGTAACTAGGGAATTATGCGAGAATCCCATCAGTAATAGATACTGCACTTTTGCACAATCCCATGGGTTAATGCTAAAGCAGCAGTTACCACCACCACCTCCTATAAGTAAAACTACTTACTTGGTATATAATTGGTGAAAGAGAGATAATGATGGGGTTATTTGTATACTATAAGCCTTTTGTATACTATAAGGCAGCAATATAACACTATTATACACTAGTTTAACAGCCAGTTTTTAACAGTACAGTGGTACCTTGGTTTACAAACTTAATCCGTTCCGGAAGTCCGTTCTTAAACCAAAGCGTTCTTAAACCAAGGCGTGCTTCCCCATACCAGCGGGGGACTCAATTTACGCTCATCAGGAAGCGGAACATGTTCCGTTTCCAAGGCAAAGTTCACAAACTAAATCACCTACTTCCGGTTTTGCAGCGTTCTTCATCCAAGTTGCTCATAAGCTAAGCTGTTCTTAAACCAAGGTACCACTGTATACCACTTACACGGAAGGTAAGTTGGATTTGCCTCCAACTTGCCTTAGGTATAACAGAGCAGTGCTCTGCCAATACATCACAATCACTGTTTCACACATTTATTTGATCAGAATAAAAAATATTAGAATCATGAAATAATATGGAGAATTTACAATTAAAACACCAAAATATCACCTAGTGGCTAGAATTAAAAAAAAATTATGAATTACCGTAAATGATTTTTTATTTAATCCCTAAACTGAGTATCATCTAATTCTAGGACCTTAGACATTACAGTAATGATAATTCATGAAGTTTATTAATCCAGTCATTCACTAAAGGTGGTTTGGAGGCTGTCCATTTTTGGCAAAAACAAACAAACAAACAAACTACAGGACAAAAGTCAGGTGTATTTTTTCCTGTTTTTATGTAATTAGGCTCACTTTGGACAGGCACCAAATACAACTACAACATAAGTTCTAAAACAGTACAGAATAAAAAACTGCACACAAAGTGACTTATAAAGATTCAAAAATGAGTTTAAGAAGGCTGTCCCAATCCCTAGCAGGCAACAGCATGGCTAGGTGAAGTGGCACCACAACAAACCACTGCATCCTGTTGATCACATTAACCAGGGTGGAAGGTGTGGGAAAAACTGTCCCTATGCGCTGCCATCTCCCAGACTGGCACAGCAAAGGAGTTTGACTGAGCAATTCCACTACTGTCATTTGATGCTAGCAGGGCTAGGTCCTGTGCCAGTCCTGCCCTTTCTGTCTCTGAAATGCCCAATTTCAGGTGTTTCCTCTGGCTACCGCTAAAAGGGGTATTATCAGTGGTTGCTTATACCCACCATTTGGGAAATTTGGGCACTCTTTGCCAGCTGCCAGCAGGGCTGCCCCACTGACAGAACAGGGAAGGGCTGGGCAGAGGAGCAACTTTGCCCCATCCAAACCCTCTCCAGCACAGAAGATTGGGGTTTTGGAATGCTCTGCCAATTAGGTTTTGCTACTTTGTTGTTAAATTTTATTTAACTAATACCTCATGAAATGTTATCTACATAGTCAAATCACAGTTCAAGACTCATCCAACTCAAGAAAAAGCTTCTTAAATTCACTAATATGCAATAAAGCATTTAAGAATACATCATAGACAAGTTTTTACTTTAAGTGTACAAAGAAGTGCTTCCTACATTTCCAATGAATTGGCATGAAAAACAAATGCAAAATATAACTTCTGTTATGATACACCATGAACACTTGTCCACAACAATGGTGGATATAATGTGCTGCTATGTTACCTTAAATGACTAAGGTAAGCAAGGGAAAGGAGTCAATACTGAGACCTAAACAAATGCAAACAGTATAGAAGTACTCTGTCAAATTTATGGTAAGCTGCTTCAACAAAATACTTTTCCAGTTCTCCACAGCTCAAAAGGGTGTGTTCTTGTAATGGGTTCTAATGAAAGATATCACCATATCTGTTTTGCCTCCCTTCAACACAGCTCTCACAAAGAGCAGATGGTCTGAAATCTATCTAGGCTTCATCATTTCAGTAGGTGGGATTCATGTGATTCATGTGAAGCCTAGATAGTATTGCTCTATTCAATTGCCTAGGCACAGAAGCTAGGAGGTCAGAGAGGATTCTAGCCTGACCTCTTCTGAGTATTCTAGTTTTCTATGTGTAGGCAATAATTCTACCATGTGGGACCCACCTGCAGCCTTCAATAGCTGTTTGTAAGAAATAGTTCTGAGAACAAAGTGGTTTTCAAACCTACAGGGGCACTTTCTGTATTGACATCAGCATGAAATCCCTGTGCATTGCAAATATTCAGCCTAATGCACAACATCATTGCCTTGCATGAACTGACTGCTGTACACAGCCAGCAGTCTCATGCAGCTCTATACTGCAGGGCAACAGTGGTTGGGCAAGAGATTTATTAGGAAAGTCTGCTTGTGATCCCAATTAGCGTCTGAGAATGCTAAGATATCAATGAACAGAGTATAAAAACAATCAAACCACTCTACTCCCCATCACCTAGATCTCAGCATTTGCTTGTTCAACCAAAAGGCAAGAACATAATTTCCCACCAGTAACTCTATCAATTGCTTACTGATACTTCCTTCTGTTTCAAAACAACAGTTCTTTTAAACAAGCATTTTGGTGGAAAGAAAAAAGTGCTGTCTCAGGTGAGCGGGGCTGGGGAACCTGGGGTCTTGGAAATGTTCTTGGACTCCAATTCCTTAGCCTCAGCTAGCATGGTCAGTGGTCAAGGAAAATGATGGAAGTTGTAGTCCAGGAACATCTAGAGGGCTGCATGTTCCATACCCCTGTAGGAGGTTACTGATCATATTGTATTTAGAAGAAACTGGGTTCATTTTACATATGAAAAAATAATAATAAAACCATCAACAAAAATCATGGAATAGCGATTCAGTCAATAATTAAAAGACACCCTTTTATATTCATTCTTCAGTGATCAGGTGTCTGTGGTGGAAAATCCAAAACAAGTTTCCTAGTTTAATAAGCATTTCTGCACACAGCTTTGATCGAATCTCATGCAAAGCGAAACTAGCGGGTAAATCCTGACAGCTGACAGGATTAGAACAAACTTCTTTTGCAGCTCAGCTGGATCAAGGAGGTAAGTCTATTCTACTTTCCGACCCTTAGCTGAAACTGCGGTGCCCCCTAGAGGTCGCCTCTCGCCTTCTTCAGAGGCCGGGAGCAATGCTCCTCCACTCAAGGCAGCCCAGCCCGATCCAGTCACATCTGCTTTCCGTGTCGGGCACCGCTCCCCAAGCCCAGCTCAAACGTTGCGAAAACGAGACACCCAGGATCAAGTTGCCTTTCCGCCACCCATCACAGAAATCCCGTGCCAGCTCCACCTCTCCGAAGATCCGCATCCCCTTAAACGCCGAAGCAGCGCAGCAGCAGGAGGAGGGATGCCAGCTGTCACAGCCAACCGGGAGATGGGTGTGTTGCGGGTCTCACGGCCACTGGTGGCCCAGAGCCGCTTTCTGCGGGTGCTTCTAAAACCTAAATAGCCTAAGTGGCCCGTCCGATCTTCGGGAGTGGCTCCCCTTCCCCTTCCAGACCCATAAAAGCGGTCCGAAGGCGCCCCGTGCGCAATACCATCTCGGGAAGCCAAGCAGAGGCCTAGGCCTGGATGGGGGAGTCACTTAGGAACCTCCATGTATAAGACACTCTCGAGTTCATTAGAAATGCGGACGTTGCGGGCAGGTGTACGATGAGCAGCACCTGGTGCCAGATTCCCCGCTAAGGGGTAGGGGTGGGGGTTCTCGAAGCACCTCGTCCTAGGCTGGACAGTTGCCCGACTGCTTCTCCAGGTGCGCTTGGTGGCCTTTCCCAGTCCCACCCAGTGTGCCCCAAGTGCTGACACGACCCTCTCCGCCATCTCCAAGGAAAGGCTGCCTGGCTCTTCCTGCCGGCCCCGGCCATCCCCATCGCCTCCTTCGCCTACCGCCCTCCCAGCGCCACCGTATTGTCCTCATCTGTGAGCGCCGGAGGGGGAACGAAGCGCACGATGCCATCTCTTTATTTGATGCCCTTTAGAGAAACGAAGCCCCTCCCCATATTTCTGCCCCCCGAAGACCCTCGTCTCATCCGTCACGAGAAGCAGGTTCCCCCCCCACTTCGCCAACGGGTCGTCCCCCCACCTCGGGCCCTGCCCAGCCTGAGGGGGCCTCGCTTCCATCCCGCCCCCTCCCCGGAAGGAGTGGGGCCCTCGCCGCCGCCGTGCCAGTTCCAGGACCCCCCCCCCAACACACACACACACCTCCGTCCCCTCCCCTCGTTCCGCCTCCGCCAGCACTCACCTCCTAGCTGCCCCTGGGCACTGCAGTCCTCTTCGCCAGCCGCGGCCCCGCAGGTCCACAAAGCCTCCGCCGCCGCCGTCCAGAATCTCGGCCAGAGGCGAAAAAAAATAATCATCTATATATATAAAAATAATAATTCCAAGGGGAAAAATGGCGGATTAAAATCCAAGATGGCGGCGACGAAGGCGAACGATATCTGGGAAAGCTACCTAGAGATCCATCCGCCAGGCCCCGAGAGAAAAAGTCCTCGAGTCCCCTCACGACGACCCTGCGGCGCAGCAACAACAAACCCAGGCACGGTCCTTCCTTCCGCGAGAAACACCGGGCGCCCCGAGCCAGACCCACTGAGGCAAATCCTCGCTGCGCGCTGAAGTCTTTTGTCTTCCTTCCAGACCCCCTGTTTTCCTCGCACAGCCAGAAGAAGCGCCTCCTGCTTGTGTGCTCCAAAAGCGGCGGAGGGACACGGCAGGCTGGACGAAGACCGCCTTGCGAGAGAGCGGAGGAATACGCCGCCAAAGAGATTCTTACCTTAGCGTTTTAACTCCACAGGCCGGAGCGAGGTACAGCAACCCATCCCCGTTCGCCTTTGCAGTTTCTAAACCTCTTTCTGCCGCGGAAGGACACCATGAATGCCGTTTGCACGCTTACTCGCAAGATTCGGTGCGGAGGGATACACATATAAACAAGGCCTGCTCAGTATAGTTTGAGAACGCGAAAGAAACCATTTTAAAAAAATCAATCCGCCCCTTTCCCCGCAGCCCTTTAAATAAGCTGGAGCCTCAAGCGAAGACTGTCAGGGCAGTTTGAGCTGAGTGTAGATTTGGTGGGTCGTCACACGGCAGGCTACCTAATAATCCTTGCGCGTTGTAACTAGCCAAGCCGAACGTGGCTCACCGGTCATGTTATGGCCCACCAGGAACTCGACATGCCTTTTATTTTTGCTGCCAGAAATTGGGTTGTCAATCCCTAGATAAGCTGAAGATACGACATGGTTGATGGGCTCCGTTTGATTTGAGGGCAGGTGTCCCGCGTTGTGTAGACCTGCGTTACTGTGTCCTTCCTAATACAGACCCGCTCCCCCTCCTGACTTCCACCACCAGCTTGGGTGGGGTTTAAAAAGCTCCATGACTTCCCCCCATCCCAAGCTCATCGGGGCTTTTCTACCTCATGGGGTCCCCCCTTTTCCTTGTCATCTCAAGTTCATCGAGCAAGAGGGAAGGTGACATGCATGAGGGTGCTTGTCACCTGGGGAGTCGGGTCTATGCTGTCAGTATGCAAAGCAGCATATTTTAAATAAACGCCTCGTGGAAAAAGAATTCTTCACACCACTTTGGGTGTCAAGAGTCAAAATGACTCCGCGTGAATAGGAAGAACCTTGACTGTGCCCTGCTAACACGCCGTGTGCTGTTTGGTGCTACCGTGTTTATACACTTCGCAAGAGAATATAGCAGCAAGGTGTCCTGCGAACAAATGCCCTTAAAATTAGAGGCGAATTCCTTTACTTGCTCTACCCAAGTCCTTCATTGTGCCTTGAGGGCTACATTTAAAGGGCCTGGCCAGCGTGGATTTGATCGTTAACATTTGCAAGAGAAAAATGGGAGGTTTCTATCTTTTCTCCCTTCCCCTTTCATTGCCGTAGATGTGGAAGTCGTCTAGTCGTCGTTTGCAAGCAATTTTGATCCCCCCGAAAGAAAAAGAAAATTAGCTTTTTGGCTATGTTCATTTTAACGTCTGAAGCAGTGAAACTTAGATCGTAGAGCTACTTCCGTGTTTAGGGGGGAAATGTATCTTGCAGTTTTGATCGCGGAAGTAGCAGCTGCAATCTTCCCGTGTGTCCTCACGTCAAACCTTACACTGTTCATGCAAGTAGGCCTCTTGTGTGAGCAAGTTACTCGCAGGTCAGCTGGCTGAGCTAATATCTGCACCCGAAAGCACTTTGTTTTCTCCTTTCTAAACCCTGTCTAGAGCCCAGCAGCATTTCCTCAAGCATTCCCCCCTCCCTTGCTGTTGTGTATTGAGAAAGAGGGAGGGCATTATGTTAGAGACATTGCTTTTAATTGCTTCATATTAACATATGAATAAAATAAGATGAATGGTGTGGAATCTGAGGACAATTGGAACATTCCCTCCATAAATTCCCAAGGTCATATGTCAAGAGCACAATTTTACAAATCTTTCAGTATAACCTTCTTTCTAGATTTTACCTGTTGAATTTAAAAAAAACAAAACCAACTTTGGCCTCATGACCACTTTCTCTTCTAATAAGCCACTAACCCCGGGGAAACCAATTTAACAACAAACAAACTGCCTTTACTCTGGTGGTACCTTTAAGGGCAGCTTGATATACTACAGAAATGTAACAAGTGAAGCTTTTTCCTACATAAGGAAAGAATAATCCTGGGGAAAGCTTCATCTGATACATTGTCTGTCACATTGACC